>NC_089586.1:99309880-99491766 GCF_019320115.1 Miscanthus floridulus | reverse complement strand
AGACGTGTCAGATTGGACTTGATAGAGCAAGTAAATAAATAAATACATAAAATAATAGTACAAGCGGTATATGGTTTTTTGCCACACTTCTCGTGCTCGGGGACTGTTGCGACTATCCATCGTGCTCGAGGAATGTCCAGACCACCATCGTGCTTGGGGACTGTCTAGACCACCATCATGCTCGGGGACTGTTCCGACCACTCTTGTGCTCGGGGACTGTTTCGACCACTCTCCGACCATTGCTCGGAAACAGCTCTCCTCGGCTACATGTGATTTGTACTCACATACAGTTGAGAGGCATGTATTTTTTCTCACTAAGACCTTGCTACAAGGCTAATACCTCGCCTTCCAGCAAGCTCAGGGACTACATCGGTACGATGCACCTGCCGGTGCATCTCATATTGCTTGTACAATGATTGGATTCTCAACTTAATTGGGAATTCTTTTTAGACCCTGGCACCACATGCCTACGTCACCTACTACCAGGCTCGAGGACTAAGTGGGCACACTTCACCTTGCGGTGAATGTGCTTATTTTATCGACCCCTACACTCTAACTGTTGGCCATAACTACTATTGTACAAGGGCCACTTACATTTCTTTTTAGAAATACAAGTGGGCACACTTGATCAGGAAAGAAATCTTTTTCTTTTTTCTTTAGAGCACCATGCATTTTCGGACAACCGGAATCTTCGGCTATAATCGTGGTCTACTACTCTCTGTGCTGACCAGAATACTGGCACATTTGCTTGGTCAATGTTTCAGCCAGTTGGAGATGACATGAAGACAGATCGCGTTAGTTAAAGAAGATTGAACGGCGTGTCGCAACATAATACATGGTGCTCGGGGACTAGCTGTAGGGGTATTAACTCCTATACCCTTATGGCTAGGCTTGGGCCAGCCCAGACCAGGGGGTCTGGCCCACTAGAAGACAATGTGTGGCCCGGCCAATCTGCTCAGAGTCCCGCGCAAGGAATCAAGGCAGACTTAGAAATCAAGCAAGATCCTGATCGGTTAGAATAGGAATCCTTATCCAGCCACCTATGGCAATTGTAATTGGTTAGGATTAGTTTCTAGATCTGTAACCCTACCCCCCAGACTATATAAGGCAGGCAGGGGACCCCTCTCAAAAAACATCTCATTGACATACAGTAATATAATCAGACGTAGGACGTAGGTATTACGCCTTCACGGCGGCCGAACCTAGATAAAACCTCATGTTTGTCTTGCGTCACCATCTTGTTTCTAGCTTGCGCATCTGTCTGCCAATAATCTACTACCTTGGGCATACCCCTAGGTAGACCACCGACCATATTTTGTCGACAGAGCCAATCATGGAGTGATATATCTTAGTATCCATGGCTTTCCCTTCATCATTGAGATCTAGATGTCCATTGGTTGGCATGGGAGTTTGGATAGGCTTGGCATTCACCATGTCAAATTTCTTGAGCATATCATGGGTGTACTTCATTTGGCTAATAAAAGTTCCATCCTTCACTTACTTGATTTGAAATCCAAGCAAGAATTTCAATTCACCCATCATGGACATCTCAAATCTCTTGGGCATGATCCTACTAAATTTCTCACAAAAAGAATGATTAGTACTACCAAATATTATGTCATCGACATATATTTGGCACACAAATATATCTTTGCCAACTTTGTGAGTGAAAAGGGTAGAATCAGCTTTGCCTATTTCAAAGCCTTGTTTAAGCAAGAATTTCTTAAGGCATTCATACCATGCACTTGGTGCTTGCTTAAGCCCATAGAGCGCCTTTTGGAGTTTGTAGACATGGTTCAGAAACTTGTGATCTTCAAAGCCTAGTGGTTGCTCAACATAGACAAGTTCTTGAATAGGGCCATTGAGAAATGCACTCTTCACATCCATTTGATATAGCTTGAAGTTGTGATGAGCAGCATAGGCTAGAAGCATTCAAATTGCTTCAAGTCTTGCCACCAAGAAGACCGAATGCGCAGTCATAGTACGATGATGGATTGATCAAATCCTAGGGGACCAGAATCAAGAAAAATCTTTCCAACCTCCTGAATCCTATGGTTACATGCCCCCAAGAAGAATGATCGCATCAAAAGGGAATCGCCATCCTACCAAGACATGCCATAGACTACAAAAAGAAGGCTAAGGCCCTTAGAGTCCTCCTGTCCAAAAAAGCCTCCAAAGGAGTATTCAACTCTTCTATAGGCTCGGGGGCTACTATCGGGTATCGATAGTAGGGATACCCAAAGCAAAGAAGTTAGCACCCACGCTGACTTCTCTAGATGGCTCGAGATGTATTAAAAGGTCTCGCTCGACCCCAAGGCCATGGGCTCTGTCTCGCCCGACCTCGAGGTCACAGGCTCCATCTTGCTCGACCTCGAGGCCACAGGCTCTGTCTCGCCTAACCCCAAGGACATGGTTTCCATCTCTCCCAAGGTCACGGGCGCCATCTCACTAGACCTCGAGGATGCAGGTTCTGTCTCATCCGATAGGGACTAATACCGCCGCCAACCACTCTAGGTCCAAGCGTATGGGCCTGGGTCAAAACTCTAACGCCAGAGAAGAGGCCAGCATACCTTGATGTAACCTATGGCTATGATAGGCCATACCTAGGGATTCACATGAAGAACAGTGTCGGGCATGTCGGTGTTGTTCTGCCTAATCCTTGTATGGACGCTGACAGGCGCGTCAGTTCACCATGACGTCCACCGAGATAGAGTGGAACACCATGACCAATAGATGACGCCTACGCATGGCACCAGTGATGAATAGGGCCACAACATGGAGCTATCCCTATTTACATCTACAGGATCAATGGGACCCGCATTAAGGAGAAGAAGGACCCGGCAACCCTAGAAGCATTCTTCTCTCTCTTGTTCTTCTCCTTTTCCTCCTATGTAACCTGTGCTTTCCCTTCGTCTATAAAAGAGGAAGCAGGGCGCTCCTACCTAGGGATTAGGATAGAAGAGAATGACACGAGCACACGGCTAAGCAGCAAGCGAGTTCTCAGCACCCGTTCACTCCTTCCACCAGAGACTTGGGATCCTCTCCCTCTCTCACCTATTTGTAACCCCTACTGCAAACCAAGTGCCGATAACATGAGCAACAGCGAATTAGACGTAGGGACATTTTGTTCGAACCAGTATAAACCCTTGTATCCTCCGAGCACACCATCCGAGCCAGACGTGCAAATACAAATTTACTCGTCAGTGGTCCAAAAACACCGACACCAAGTGAAATGAGAATAGTCATCAATAATAACAAGACCATATTTGTTACCCCCAATACTTAGGTAGGTGACCGGTCCAAAGAGATCCATAAGTATTAGCTCTAATGGTTGCTTGGTGGTCATGATGCTCTTTGGTGGGTGAGGTGCTCCAACTTGCTTTCCGGCTTGACAAGCGCTACAAATCCTATCTTTCTCAAAGTGAATATTTGTTAGTCTAAGGATGTGTTCATCTTTTAGAAGTTTGGCCAAGTTCCTCATCCCAACATGGGCTAGTCGACGATGCCAAAGCCAACCCATGCTAGATTTTGCCACTAAACAAGTCTCAAGCTTAGCTTTACTTTTCTTGAAATCAACTAAGTAAAGCTTGTTCTTTAATTGACCTGTAAAGACAATAGAGGAATCCTCCCTTCTAAAGACTTCCACACCCTTATCAAAAAAGAGTCAATTGTAGCCCATCTCACATAATTGAGAAACGGACAATAAATTATAACTCAATGAATCAACATGTAATACATTTGTAATTGAATGCTCAAGGGTTATAGCAACTTTACCAACACCAATCACATCCCCTTTTGAATTGTCTCCAAAGACAATATTTTCATTTGAGTGCGTCATCAGAGAATATGATGAGAACATACCCCTTTCTCCGGTCATATGATTTGTACATCCACTATCAAGCACCCAACTTGATCCACCGGAGGAGTATGCCTACAAAACAAGTTTAGTTGCTAGATTTAGGTCCCTAATTTGACTTGGGGCCATGCATGTTAGTCACAAAAATCTTAGGAACCCAAATAGAAGTATTCCTATATATGTTGGTTTCCTTTCCAACATATTTTGCCACCACTTTCCCACTGTTGTTGTTCCTCAAAACAAAGCTTTGTCGAGGTGCATAAGTCTTCAGTTGGTAGGCATACTTATTATTGGTGGCCTACACTGATTTCTTAGGCTTCTGGAAAACATATTTCTCCTGGTACACCTTCTTGGGCTTAGTTTGATTAGGAATAGAATTGTAGCCTTTCCATTTTTGCGAGGTGCGGCACTACTGCCCTTCACTGCAGCACTGCCGCTCTAGGATGCTGCACTGCCATGGTCTGTGTAGGTTGATATGTACTAATTTTGTCCTTCCTTTCAAACTTCACACACTCATAGCCATTCACTATCCTTCTTCCATTTGTCTTGGCTCCTTTTGTGTGACCGAGCCCATGCTTAATTAAGGGATGCCTTCCTTGCTTGAATTATGGTCCTTTTGATTCATCAACCTTCTTGTCATTGGATTGGGTCACACTTATCCACTCTTTTTCAGACTTCATTGAGCCTAGCAATCTCCTTTCTCATAGCTTCCATGTTTGCAAGGTTAGTGGAATAAGCATTTAAGTCAAGATTAAAATATTTTCCACAACCTTGACTAGTAGAGGGAGTAGAGGTTTCCTTTGCATTAGTGAGATGTGAATTGCTATCCCAAAGAATGCTATATTGCATCTCAAGTTCTTTGTGCTTTTCATCTAAGTCACAATACTTTTTCTTGAGAGCTTTATTTGCTTTCTTTGTGATAGCATGGTCCTTTTGCTCTTTGGCCAAGGCCTCGCGCAAGGATTCGACCTCACTTCTCTCTAATGCAAGAGCTTCTTTGCTAGCAATGTAGAGATCCTCTTGTTGAATAAGAGTCTCTTCTCTAGATTCTAGCTTGGCTTGGATACTCTCTAAATCCTCCATTAGCTTAGTGATGAATAATTTGGTCTTTCCATCCAAATTTTTAGTTATCATATTTATTTCTTCATCACTAGATTCATCATCACTAGAGCTATCACTAATATCACTACTAGAGATATCACTAGGAGGTGGAGGAGATTTGGCCTTTGATTTGGATTTTACCTTCTCACGCTTTGCCATGAGACAAGTGTGAGGGGAGTAGTAGTCATCATCGGACATGTTGAAGAGCCTTGGTGTAGGGGATGACTTATGAATAACAATGGTTGCAACCTTCTCATCCTCTTCACTTGTGCTCTCTTTAGTTGAGTCCCATTCATGCCAAATGTGAGCCTCTCCCATATTTTTCTTGCTATTTCTACGTTTGGCCTTCTCCTCTTTCTTGTCCTTTTTGTATTTGTTGTCCTTAATCTTATATGGACACTTGGCAATAAAGTGATCGGTGCTTCTACAATTATAGCATGTCCTCTTTTTCTTGTTTGGGAAGCTTCTCTTCACTACCTTGTAGCCTTGCTTCTTTAGCCCCTTGTGAAACCTCCTCATAAAGAGAGCAACATCACCAATCTTCTCATATTGATCATCATCATTTTCACTTTCACTTGAAGATGATGTGGTCTCTACTCTTTCTTAAACTTGCTTGCTTACTTTGGGCTTGCTAGTTGAAGCTTGTTGGTTGATCTTGGACTTGCTTGTGGAGCCTTGCTTTGCTTAATTTGTTGGACTTGAGAGCTACATCTTTGATCTTGATGCCCTCTAGCTTTGCTTGCAATTTTCTAAGTTTTTTTCTCTCATTTGCTTCTTCTCTTTGCATGTAAATGTCAAGATCCTCCCAAGTACATCATTTGGTGTGAAGTACTCAAACTTTTTCTTGTCTCTAATTAGAGTGACTACAGTCTTATTTCTAGGTGAATAAGCTTCCAACATAATCTATACAACTTTGTGATCATCTAGCTCATCACAACCATAGCCTCTAATCTTGCCCACCATTGTCATCAACCTATCAAACATCTCTTGTGGCCCCTCTCCATCCAAGATTACAAACTGGTTGAGCTTTGACATCAATAAGTCAATTCTTGCCTTTCTCCCTTTGTCAACCCCTTCATGTGCTAGGTGCAAAGTGTCCCATATTTGCTTGGCAACATCAACTCTAATCAATCTATTGTACTCATCACCATCCTAGGCACTAAGCAACACAATTGTGGCTTGACCATTGAGGTGAATGATTCTCATCTCTTCTAGTGTTGGGTTCTTGGGATCAACCGGTGGCTCAAATTCATTGCAAACAATCTCCCAAATACCAGGGTGAAGACCTTTAAGATAGGCTCTCATCAAGTGCTTCCACTTGGCTAAGTTAGTCTCATTGAAATGAGGTAACTTGCCTGCGGGCACATTGATGAAAGACCTCCAATCATGGTTAGTCATAGGAATAGAAGAGTAGTTAAAGGATACGATAGCATATTTGTTGTTGTTGGCCTTGCCCTTTCCTTTCTTCTCCTTCTTGCTCCCCTCTAACACTTGGTATGACTCATCATCATCTCCATCTTCAGAACTACTTGATATGCTTGATGATGCACTTGCTGTCTTCTCTTCTTCTTCCTTCTTCTTCCTAGCCTCTCTTCTTTTTCTTCTTGCTTCTTTCTTGAGCCTTCTTTCTTCTTTCCTTTGCTTCTTCTCCTCTAACCACTCCTTCTCCTCTCTTACTTCTCTTTTTAGCTTTCTTACTTACTTCCTTCTTCTTCTCTCATTATCATTGAGAGCTCTTTCGGCATCGGTAGCCTCAAGATGTGGTAGTGTGATGTTGCTTGCTGTCGACGTGCTCAACTCGCTGCTGTCCATGTTGACATCTACCTGCTTCATGCCACTAGTTCCTCCTTTGGGCTCCATACCTCACATGGTGAACTATATATGAGATAACCTGCTCTAATACCACTTGTAGGATCTCTGGTTAGCCTAGAGGGGGTGAATAGGCCTATCAAAACAAACACTCAAACTTTTATCAAATTCACCCTACGGCACTACCGCTCTGGAGAGTGGTACTGCCAGACCAGAACAGCGACAGTGCCGCACCTATAGACAACTTTGAGTCACAGTTCAAAATCAGTGAAAGGAAACTTAGATCAGAGAAATTTCTTAGCCTACTACATGTATGATAGCCATAGATCAAAAGCTAAAAGTTGTAGGAACACCACACACAAGTAGATCAACTAGAAACCCTAGAAATTACCTCAACAACAATATGACATGCAAGTAATGTAAATCAAGCATAAGAGACACAATGGTTTATCCCGTGGTTCGGCTCACCACCAAGGCTTGCCTACGTCCATGTTATCGAGGTTAGCCACTAAGTCTTAGGGCTTTCCAACCCTTCCTCTTTCTCAAATCAAGAGACTTAACACTTGAGATGAGGGGTGAGTTTACTAGCTTCATGAGATGGTTACAAACCTCCCGGGGCTGCCACACAAGTTGGCAAGCTCCACGGGCGACGCTCTAGCTGGCTAGGAGCTAAGCTCGAAGAGTAAGAAACACAACCGCTGGAAAAAATGTGAACCAAGTGCTCTTTTGAGTTGAGAAATCAATGGAGCTGCTCTCTAATCGAGTTTTGGACCCTTTTCTCTGAAGGATTGATGGGGAAATCAATGGATTTGCTTGAGGGATCAAGGTCAACAATGGAGGGAGAGAGAGAGGCTCCTTTCTATTTTGGATGAGTTAGAGTGAGGAAGAAGAGATAGAGTGTCGTTGGAGAGGAAGGGGAAGGGTATAAATACCCCCAACCCCCAACGGTCACTTAAGTCATGGTAGTGCCGCGGCTCAAGTGCGGCAGTGCTGCACCATGCAAGACAGTAAGGGTAAAAGTGAAGTGTAGACTATCTTAGCTATGAATCTGAGGATGCATGTGTGTGTTTGAGCACTTGATAGCACATATTAGCTTAACATTGTGTCCCCCTTTATAAGTATGACTTTTCCTATTCTCAAATTCAAAATAAAAAAGAATTTAAACCTCCTTTGAGTTTGAAGCCATCTACATTTGTAATGGGGGCTCCGTTTTGTGTAGCATCCTCGAACATAAATTCTCTGCTTATCATCTCGATAAATCTCATTTGTTCTCTAATTGTGTGGTCATTATCACCAAAACCCATAATTAGGGCTTGATTACACTTTCACCTGTATAACAAGATCCTTCTTTACATTTTTCATCTTCTTTGAAGAGCTAACAACAGGTGTTGTATAAGTCATACATCATCAATAGGTATTGAGAAATTTGTTGCTCTTGAATCACTAGAGTGGGCGCGCAATCCCACTTCTCTTCAAGTCTTAGGTCTCTACATACCATGCTCCCGTAGATTATCCCATCTTCTATAAAGATAGTGTATCTTCAAATTTCTTATTTGGGTTTAGTTTGTTAAAACCTCATATTGCGCTTTAAGCGCCACCTTAACAACTTTGAGGCTCGTCTAATATGAATTTTGGTTGACTATACTATCTTCCTATCAGAACTGTAAAAGGTATATGAATTTAACTATTTCTCTACTTAGGGATATCATTATTATGACTATTGTACTCCTCCGACGGCCACATTCATCTTAATTAATCTTTATCCCACTCTTAATTGATCTCATAATTCTCCCCCTCAAAATATGGCATATTCATTCTTTCACAATTTTGAAAAACATTTAGAACTCTTGTGAACAAGGAGACATTTATGGCTCACTTCATTCACATGATTATGTCACGCAAACAAAGTTATTTCTTAAT
Source organism: Miscanthus floridulus (assembly GCF_019320115.1). Lineage (NCBI taxonomy): Eukaryota > Viridiplantae > Streptophyta > Magnoliopsida > Poales > Poaceae > Miscanthus > Miscanthus floridulus. The sequence goes on along the minus strand of NC_089586.1, from coordinate 99,483,080 downwards.
TTGTATGGGAGTACACTTTCCTCATTCCACTTCGAGAACTTAACAAAGTCCTTAGCAGATCTTCTGCAAGTCATGCTCGCATGTTCTCTTATCTTTTGGTTCATATGCAACTTCCTTTTGTCCTTAAACTCATTTCTTGTCAAAATGATACTACAAGGAAGGATTTGAATTGTTATTCAAATAATTCATTTTCTAATTGATGTGCTCAGCTCAGTTGATAGATTCAACCTATCAAGCCTTAATCTTTCCCTTTCTTTTCGATCCACGTCTAATGACTCCTATGATTTTGGGATTGCTCCCCTTATGGCTGCAACGCATTGAGTGCTTAATGACCATGACACAATAGAAATGTATGGTCAATATTAGGATATCATAAGGGATATCCCCAAAACTTATCTTGCTGTGCGGGATACATGAAAAGCACATGAGTCATCACAAACTTCTCCTGCCATGCGGGATAATTCCCTATAAGGGACATAAATACCAGAATTAGCTCTCAGGACATAGGAAGTCTTTGAACATTCAATACATCAAACTTAGAAATAAATCCGAATACTCTACAACTTACATGTCATGTCTAATTTGACTTATTGCAACTCTTATCATAATGATGAAAAAAATACTATTTACAGTAATGAAAACTTAGTCACGATGACTAAAACATTTACTTATACTTTATTTTCTAATTAAATCTTCCCGTTGGTTCCAATTTAATCAGAAAATTAATAAACTAAGCAATAGGGGAAACTTAAGTTGGAGAATTGCTAAAACTCATTTTGACCCAAAACAGCCCTAAATTGGCTCAACCAATTTTGGGCTAGCTGAGTTTCCTTTTCATATTTGTCGTACCGACCAAATACAGAAAGACGCAAAACCTTTTTCTTCACATAGCCCAGTAGAGCAGCCCGTTGGCTTGCAGCTGAGTGATCTCGTTGGCCAAAATTAAAACATATAAGGTGCTTCTGCATTAATTCTATATCACTGTTGGGCAGAAAATAAAATTAATGCATAAAACTCATAAGTAAAAAAATTATAATATTGTTATCATCAACTCTGGTCAGAAAATAGCAATATCATAAATCCAACATTCTTCTACATTAATTCTACATCATCGTTGGGCAGAAATAGAACTAATTCATAGAAAACTTATAAATAAACTTGTAATATTGTTATCATCAATGTTGATCAGAAAAAAATAACAATATCATAATTTACTTTAACAAAAAATATGACTACTCCAATTAAACTCTCATTGGTTCCAATTTAATTAGAGGATTAAACTTAAACATAGCAGCGGAAACATGTAAATAAAATGTAACACCCTCGGTGTTACCGCTTAAACAACTTGATAAACTATATCATGAGCATCATGTTTATGTGTTAATGCATGCGATAAAGTGTGTTGATCAATTTCTATAACTCAAAACGATCAACAAAAATGCAAAATGAAAGTTGATTCAATAGTCATGTTATATCACTTAGGGTTTAAAACTAATTTTTATTGAACAAAAATACTATTGAACATGTATGTGACACCTTAATAAAGTTTGAAATGTGGGATTTGTAGATGACAATGAAATACATGGTGTTGAGAGATAATGTTGTTAAGTACCATATTCAATAGCTTAAAAGAGCAACTAGAAATAGAAATCCATTTAACACTTAGAAAATTTCATGAACTTTGGAAGGTTAGGCATTGTGATGTTTAGCAATTTTTGTAGAGAAATTGGGTTAAGGAGTAGGGTAGTATTATGGCTTGTTTTAGTATCCTAATATACCCTCTAAGGTATAACAAGAGTGGTTTGGGGATTGGATCAACGGTTTAGACGTTTTGAACGCTTTAAAATCCATGCATAACATGAACTTGGGCCATCTTCTCATGTTGGGCGCGGTCACCAGGCCGTCTAGCCCCGGCGTCGCCATGTCAGTGCGCTAGGCGCACGCTCACACGTGCACATGGCCACGATGGCCGGTTGCTGCTGTTGTAGCCTGGCCACGGTGGGCACGCTGCTAGCCGCCAACCGCGAGCCCCCGCTCACTTGTGCCTAGCCATCCTGCCACCGCGCCCGCTGCTCACTTGCGCCTGGTTGTCCTACCTCCATGCCATGCTGTTGCGGCTATCGTGGCTTGGCTGATGTGGCAACCGCCCTGCCATTTGTTTCACCTACCACAACGATGACCTCGGTCACAGTGGCGATGGACATCTCCCTGTTCTGCTCTGCCGCTAGCCACCACCAGCGACCCCACTCGGTCTTGCCACTCATGTCATGTGCTTCGTGACAACCTTTCCCATCTTGTCAACAGTACCACATGCTCGCTTTGCCACCAATCAAAGTTGCCCACCTTAACTGCTCGGTTTGCTCGTAGACTACTCCACCGCCTCACCGTGCGTGGAGCCGCCATCATTTCTCCCTCTTCCCATTGCCAAGTTATAGCTTCATAGCAAAATCCCTCGCTCCTATCGATAGCTTAGAAGGTTGGCTAAGCGCCTTGTTTCTCTCTAGTCCATTGGTGCACTGTGGGCCACCAATTTGGCATTTTACCATCGCCGGTCATGAGCGCCGACGCGACCTATGGTTTGGGGGTAAGTCCATAACCCGAAGGTAAGGGTTCGATTGGTGGCGTTTGTAGGCTCACCTTGACCTCATTTATCCGATGCTCACATTGATTTGGCCAGGAAACCCATCGATGACGTGGTGACACGCCAGTGCCGTCATGAAACATCGCCGCTGTGCTTGGGCGCACGTGGTTGGGCCGCCTCGACCCTCCCCTGCTTCAACCATCTCCATAGCACGCACCATGGTGAGCCTCTGACCCTTCTCCGCCATCACGACCCATCCGATAGGGTGTAGACTCGCCGGAGGACTTGCGCCGCCACACGGATCCTCCGTCAATGTGGATAGGTGGGATTAGTACACCGTTGAACGTGATGCCGCCTTCTACTTTTGCGCGTAGGTCCAAAGGTCCATGTTGGTTTAGTAGACGCGTCATTGTGGGCCTTGGTAGGCCGGCGTGGTCATGCGGTGCTGGCCGAGGCCACGCCAACGTGCACGGGCATGTCTGGGACCTGGCCGTTGCGAAGATGAGGTATTCCGGGGTGCTTTGTGCAAAACTCGAGACTAGTGGAACAGTGACGCACTGTATTGTTTGATTTTCTAAGAGTGCGAGTCCTCTTTTGCAAAACGCCAAGCGCACACGAGTGCCCCGGGCTTGGACCGCACTAGGTCGTCGCGACTCGCGCGTGGCCGCATCCCGCGCGGGCTGCTTTGGACTGCTGGGCCAAAGTGGTTGCCGTCGGCCCGTTTCGAATTCTAAAACACTTTCTAAATTAGTTTCTAAGGCAAAATTGTGAATTTAATATAAAATTTTGTAGGAATCCAAAAATTATGAAACCAATTTTGTTAGGTTCCTAAAATCATGACCTATCTGCTAATATATTTTGTTCACTTAGTTTCATAGAATTTTCAAGAGTAGACTAATTAATTTGAAGCACTTAAAATGGGTAAAACGTGAACTCTTAGGAATTATTGTGATGAAGTGGTAGTAGTACTAGCCCCAAATTTTTTACAGTAGATTCCTAATATTATTAGGTGCTCACTGTAATTTTGGTAGCTCCATAGGAAATAGTTTGTTAAGGTAACTAAATGAGCCATAGTACAAAAATATATATTTAATCAATCAAATGTCAAAAATTAGTTGGGGGTTTGTAAAACGAAAATATTTTCTGAAAATGAGCCTCACTTGACCATGTGGATACATGGCTTAGTATGTTAGTCATTAGAGCTAGCTTGTTAGCTTGCGAGACGTAATCGTATTTTAGAGTTGCGGATGCCGTTGATTATTTATGTCCCTGCGTTGCGTCCATGTATTTCATGATAGGAGCAATGTTGGATCACGGAGTCATCGGAGTAGCGAAAGCAGATGGTGACTTGATGATCATGCCACCAAGATGAAAGCTAACTTGGTTATATCTTACCAAGACAAACCCCGGTGCATAACCCCTATTATTCTGCACTTTATCTTGTGCTTGTGCATTAAGTTTTAAGGAGTTGAATGAAAACCACTTGCATATATATATCCTTATCCTATGAGTCCTACTAGTATGTTAGGATCGTGTAGATGGCTATGCTATAGGACTCCAGTAGAAGTCGAGTGATTGCCTATCACTCACGAGAGATAGGAATATATTATTGTTACTATTATCATGTTAATATCACAAGGAATATATGTGGATAATAATTGAAGACTGGGAGGGACCATACTTTGGATTTGGACTTGGTTAGGTAACCGAGCGAGGCCTGGTTGTGTTTGTCCCGCCTGTGTTGATTGAGGACCGGTCGTTGCATTGGATTCTAGTCATGTCATAGACTTATTATCCTGAGCACATACTTGCTTATGGGGGTGGGAAGGCTCATTGCTCTCTTGTCAAGGGTTTTGACTCTTTCTGGACCGACTGATTGGAGACGGGGATGGTGGAGGTCTAAGCACCACACTGAGTTCAGGACTCAGGTGTGGGGGCTTAGAGTCCAAGTTTAGACGGGAACCTGGACCCCTTGACAGGAGAGTGGTGGGTTGGTCCTGCTTATGCCTGGGGTACAAGCGGAGCGTATGTTTTGGGGTACCCAGCTGGTATACATTGGTTCATGAATCGCCATGTGATACGATATGACTGCTGCAATCTAGCACCGTAGTAAGAACTGGAATATGAAAGATGGTAAAATGGTTCTGATTGCTTACCACCTGCTTGAAAGTAGCACAGGTGCTTACATAGAATAGTTAGTTAATGAACTAATGATGACTGCTAATGAAATTGAATATAAGGATGCACATTTAGTAATGCTTTCTGCAGATGCAATAACCCACAAGCCAGATAGCCTTGCATATCCTTAAAGTCTTTTTTCCTCCTGACGGGTAAACTTTGTGGAGTACAATTGAGTACTCAGGGTTTGTTCTATCCTATTGTAGGTGACAGGAACATGTGGAGCTGACACTTGTGTGTGGAAACCTCTTGGTGGGCTCAGCGAGGATTTCCTAAACGTTGCGGATAAAGAGTTTATTTGAAACTTCCACCCAAAATATTTTACAATGGGAAAACTTATAACCTGTTAAGATGTATATAACGGATCATCATGTTAATGTTTAACTTGTCATGAAATGATTTTATTTTCGCTGAAACTCTGATAACATGATTATATTCTGCTGTTATAAACAATAAATATTATACGCTGATGTTGCATGGAAAGTGATATAAGAAATGGCTAAAATGTTGTAAGTTTTATTCTCCCATTTATGATCCTGTTGAAAAATATGGATTTTCGGGTTCTCCCATGGGGTGTGCTCGACAGAACTATTTAAATTAGCTCACTCTTGGGGTGTTTAGTATCTAATGGAAGACAAGCACCTCCGGAAGTTAGTTATTTTAGACGGTTCTACCACATAAAACTAATCTACTTTTCATAAGCATTTCTATGTACTCATCTACTCTGAACAATTTACCCCGTTGGTTCAAAATTGAATAGAGATCAAAAACTAATCAAAATTCATCAAATATGCTTCTGAAAGGTCTAAACTTAATTCACAAACTTTACTGTACACACGTCCGGCCCAGCAGCTCTACAGTAGCCCAAAACCGCGTCGGCTCGGCCTGCTTGCGCTCTCAGCACGGCTTGTACTACTGTTCTTTGGCTCGAGGCCTAAAACGGCCTGTGGCCCAGCCGCGCGCGCCGCCCTCCCGCGTCTCAGGCCGCAACCTGGGCTTGGGCCAGGATTCTCTCCTCCCGTCTGGGCCGAAAGGCAACCTGACCATCCTTGGCCGTTGATCTGGATCGGACGGCTCTCCGGAGCTCTCGACTGATCAAAACTCTAGGGCCGGTCGCTGCCCCTGAAACCCTAGACCATTTCTCTCCCTCCCCTTCGCTCTCTTCGCCGCGCGGCGTCTGAAGACGACGGAGCGATGGACGCGTGTAGCAACCGAAGGAGTACGGCGCCGCCGTAGGCCCCCTTGCCGGCACACACGTTCGCCCGAGGGTGAGCGCGCCGCCGTCGAGTGGCATTGCGACGGTGCTCTGAGCCTGAGCCCACGCGCCGGTGATGCGGTGGTTTGCGGTGGCTAGGCTCGATCTCCCGCAAGACAGCGGGATCTTCTTCCTGCACGACGGCGGTGGCAACGGCGGCGAGGGAACCCGGGTAGGCCTCCCCTCTCCGTCCTAGGGTTAGGGTTAGAGTCAAATTTGATTCGTTCATCTCCTTCTAAATGCTGCCCCGATCTAGATCTATACGCTAGAAGCCTGGCTCTGATACCATTGTTATAATTCTTGGATCATCTAGTTATGGATCTGACGGGTTGACTTCACTAATTTGACATAAACATCATGTAGTTCAATGGTGTGAAAGTTAGAGGGAGAGAGAGAGGTCCATACCTTCGGTCCTGGTAGAGGAAGAAAGAGTCCCAACGCAGTGCAGATCGCTGTGGAGATCGTCGCTAGCGACGGCGGAGGTGGAGCTTCCCGTTGCTGACAGCGTTCCCTTGATCGGTAGGGTTAGGACCACGGTGGGGTTGTGGTGACGATGAACCTCGTGTACTAAGCCCCGGCCCCCACCTTTCTTTTATAACGCTGCACGACGGAGCCCCACCAACCATGAATTGGTTTGTGCGCTCCTAATCAGAACGCAAAACCAAAGCCCAGCCTCGGTCGTTGGACCGGGCTGGCTGAGATCAATCCTAACACAAGCCATACCAGAGACCTACGCTGGCCAACATGTAGGCACTATAGTGATGGGATGCTCTTGTAGTGTTTGTTGCATGTGAAAATCTGGCATGCAAAGGGAGGATTGATTGTGCGTCCGGTGACTCCGGTCTGTTGGCCCACTGACAGCTAGAACCTAGCTATACCTGCTTGGGAGCATTTCCCGTCTTGTCATACAGCTGAATAAAGACTATTCCTTCTTCTGAAAATATAACTTTTTACAAAAAGAAAAATCATGGTCACATACTACAGCCCTTTGATTGAAGTGAGCATGACAAAGGAAAATGCGTACAGTACGTGTGATCCGTCGGAAGCAAAAGCGTCGTGTTTCAGCTGGAAAGTTCATTTTGTCACCAATCAAATCAAAGGGAGAGAAAAAAAAATATCCCATCGTTTAATTCCAGCTCGTCTGGACATCCCATTCGGAAGAGTTCAGAAGCGAACCGAAACGAATGAGATCATTTGGCCCAAATGGCCACTGTCCTACATAATTAATGCGCGGTTTTCCAATCATGCAAGCCATTGGACGGAGAAGTGGAGAAGCGGAGGGGATGCGGCAGGGTCAGAGGGTGGTGGGAAGGGGGGGATCCGCCGAATCGCCGGCCGGGATTTGCGTGCGGGCGAGATCGAGGAGGAGAGGACGGGGGAAAGTGCACCAAAAAGGCCAGTTTTGGACGCATCCGCGCACCGCTTTTGGCCCCGCTGGCGGCATGGGCACCGGCCAGGCGGGCAGCAGCACCGCGTGGGACTGCGGATCGGCACGCACGCGGACGCGGGACCGAAGCGAGCGGACGCGCACTGGCACTGGCATCGCGTGGGCACGTCTCTCGTCCCGATCGCACCACCAGCCCAGCGGAGGCTGCGGAGCGCTCGGCGCTCGCGTGTCGCCCGCGGTGCGCGACGTCGTCGAGCTCGGTTCCGCGGGCCGCGAGCCACTGCCCAGCGACTCGGGGAGCCTTCGATTGGGCCGTTTGAGCAGGACAACCACCCCGCTGCTTGTGCTGCTGAGGAAAGATCGGAGTTCCGACGTCCAAGCAATCTGCTCGTCTAGTTTGCAGAGATAGCCGGCCCTAAGCTCGGAGCGTTTATTGCGTGCTTAGTGGTAGGCACCAAGTCACGTTAGCAGAGGAATTGATGCCCACGTTCGTACTGGAGCTGGGTTGGATCCCTCTTGTAGACTTGTACTTGATTAGGAGTACATTGATTGATTTTTTGGTGGTGGTCTGAATTTTTATGTTTGCCAAGTAGGGGCGGATCCCCCAGCATGGCAAGGTACATCGATTGATTCTCTTTTGGCATGTAGTAGAATGGTTTCTCAAACTTAGTAGTAACTTTGACAATTTGGTAGATGTTGAATAACCGTGTACTGGTTGTTCTTCTTGCTGACGCCTTTTCTTTCTGCTGCGTCAGCTCTAGCTTGTTCAGTGATCTAGTTTTCTTGTTCTTCTATCGCCTCTGTAAGGTCTCAATTTCTGTATTTCTCGTTATGATATAATAAAAATGGGGTTCTCCTTAGTTCGGAAAAATGCAGGGGCGAATCCAAGTTGGATGGGGATGGAGCCGAGCCCTGCTGTCACTGCTCGCAACATGAAGTACCCCTAGGCTTTTCTTCGAATTTACAGATATGGAATTTTGAAGGTGACAGACGATAATAATAGCCATTGGGTATATTCTATTTTATAAATAATTATCCATCTTTACGATTATGTAAAACAACATAAAGTAACCCATAAATATATATTTAAATCACACAACTATGCAATTAAGAACATGATCTAAAATAAACCTAAATTTGCATCTAATTATCACTTTCTATTTATAATAGATAATCTATGTAACCCCTAAAATTAGCAACTAAACTGTCACGTCTATCATTATTGAAAAACTAAAATATCCCCTCAAATCTACATCTAAATTATCGACATTCTCTATTGCTAGAATATTTAAATAACCATAAAGCATATGCATATTTCTATGTTATCCACTTCGACATTCCCTAATATATTAAAATTCGGTTAAATCAAACATACGGGTTGTGCCATCATGTGGATCAAGCACACATACATGCATGAGCGATATATATTTATGATTCATAAACTAATGGTACTAACAAATTATATTAATAGACATGATATATAATTTATATAAGTTGTTACTATAGATATATATTTATGCATTTTAACTAGCATTTGGCATACCTATATTGGTAGTATAATCATTACTGCACATATAACTCCTCGATAAGAAAAAATCAAATATCTTGAAAAGTGGGAGAAGTTAATGCAGACCACAAAGGTGATTATAATTTACATCTTCCTAGCATTTGAGATCATTTAGAGTCAATAGTCATTGTAAGTCTTAAATGCGAATATCCTTTTGAGGTTGACATTGATACCTCGTTCTAGATCTCACTTCAACCTCTACCGGTGATCTTAATCCATGTGGTGCATGTTTTAAATGACTTCTTATCATCTAATACAATCTACACCTAAAATCCTTATTGTAAAAAAGTACAAAAAGAGAGTTAATAAATGATAATAATAAGCACATGATTTTCAAATTTACTAGAGAATAAAAACATATGTAGCAAACAATAAGATTAAAATTTGAAAATCAAAATTAGATTCATGATGTCATAAGATATGGGTCGCAACAAGAGCCACCATAGTTTAAACTAAGATTTTAACTAAATGCATATTGAAGATATATAGAGGCATAGGCGGATCCACCAGGGCGCCCTAGGTCCCTTTGGCTGGGCACACTATCCCTAACCAACGAGGCCGGAGCTGGCGAGGCCGCGAGGCCGCCAGACGCAAGGAAGAAGATGGCGGATTGGAAGCGCGCGCTACGCAGCAGCAGGATGTGAGGCTGCAAGGGGAAGGGATGAGGCGGTATCATAGGCTGATGGGCCACGAGGGGAAGGGACGCCTAGGCCCAGCAGTCGCCCAGCACCCTAGCCCAAGCTAGGTGGCCAGTTAGGGGGCTTGGCTACTCGCTGCTCGCTTGACTGAGCCATCACCCGTCTATGCAACTCCTCGCCCCAGGCCCAAGCTCCACTGTGCATGCGTTGTCGCTGCCGCTGCCCGCCTCCGCAGCTCCGCCCTCACCGCTCGCTTGCGCTGGCTGCCACGGATCCCTGGCCAACCCGTCCCAGCGGCCTAGCCGCTACCGCTCGACGCTTCGTCTGCCGCTCGCTGGCCAGCTCCCAGGCGGCCAGGCCGCCACGCGCTAGCCATCCCCCAGGGCCCAAGCGGCTAGGCCCCAGCCGGCCCTGCTGCTTGTGGCCTTGTGGGTGGGGCTTTTGGATTTTGGATTTGGTAATGTCATTTTATAATTGACTTGTCTTTAAAATTGACAGGTTTTTTTACTGTATTTCAACATTGAAACATATATTATTGATAATTCTGTTATTAAAAGGTAACATCTTGATTTTTGTTGGTTGTTCTATAACTTTTGCTCTTGACATGCATGTTGTCGTTGGTTAGCCAAAATTTTACGGTATAAATCCACACTAGGTCATTTCTTGGACTAGATTCGCCACTGTACAGAGGTGCCATGTAAAGAAAAAACTATGGCTTGATTAAAAACATATAAATAGGTAGTTGATAAGTCTGTCATAACTAGGTAGAAACTACATAGTCTGTGTTATACTTATTGTGTTAGAAAATGAACAAAGGGAAAATATATAGAATTTAATATAAGTATTTTTTAGTAGCCAGATGTATTAAACAATAGCTAATGCTTATATTGTGTTAGAAAACGAGTAAAGAGAAAAAAGTTATATTTAATAGAAGTAATTTTTCTATGAGTCAGATATACTAAATAATAACTAATACTTGTAACTTCTAGGATTCTTTCCTGTACAGGAACACGAGTTGATGGGCTAGTAGGATCATAACTAGTGAAGCCATTGGCTCCGTTCGCTTCGCTAAAAAAACAGGTAAAACACTGTTTTTGTTGATTTGGTGTGAAAGAGAAACACTGTTCTGGATGAAAAAACAAGCTGAAAAGTACGGATTATAAGACAAGCGAACAGAGTCATTATCAGATCTAATCCGGTTAGCTCTAGAGCCCACATTCAACACGATCTTCGTTACTGTCACAGAGGATGAAGGTTATATTCTCTTGTTAAAAGAGAAACTACTCTACCATGCGGGAAAATCAGGGTGCTAAGAGTTAATTTGTCATGAGACAGTTCTTGGCCCTACCATGGCATTTATATTTTCATTTCAGAATTTCTTTCGTTCCTATATTTCTGTGGTCATGGTTTAAGCGTGAGACTGCTGCTATCCACCAACAGGGCTTTCAAGGCTTACACACTACCATAAAAACCTTCTTCAACCGTACAGCTGCGAATTGATGCATACCTGTTTCCTTTTTTTTTCTTCGGAAAGAAGGAAAAGGACAACGGATAATGATTCCGAGATACTTGGTGAAATGCTACTCTTGTACGTACATGAAAATGCTACATTTGTCCTTTCAACAGAAAGCAATTCTATGTCCTGCCTCATGACTCAGTGTTTTACCCACCTTTCTTTTTCATCGGAAATGGATAAATTTTCTGCCCTGGTGTTTTTAGCACGAGTAAAATGATAATTTAACCCTGCTAGTTTCAAATAGCACGATTATGGTTTTCTCTTATAATCTGTACTTTTCAACTTGTTTTTTTCAGCCGGAACAATGTTTTTCTCTCACAACAAATCAACTGGAATAGTGTTTCGACTTGTTTTTTCAACGAAGCGAACATGGCCATTTTGTTTGACGTTGTACATGTCACGTCACTAGTTTATTAGGATCATACCGCAAGTGTATCACGGATGCGTAGCGTTTATCCACAGGCAACATGAGCAAGAAGAGAGAACAGGGCGTGCCCTTTTGGATGTCCGGAACTGTTGATGGAATGGGACTGTTTCGAAGACAGGTACCGGAAGAACAAACCCAGCCACACATGGTATGAACAGCGCAATGAAAGACGAAAGCCACCGATCGATCAAGTCAAAGCCAAAACTTTTTAGGCTTTAAATTATTATTAGATAATATGGTTGCTTTCCTGCGCACTTTTCTGCCATGGCATGGGCACGCATTGCGCTTTTCCACCATTATTGAGGATCAGGGCAGCGCGATGTGGCACGCACAATCGGCCATGCTATGCTGGCTCCATCTCCATAGGCTCTCTGGAAGTGGAAGCTCCTGAGATGTTAGCAGCGCCTGAAGAAGTTCTGGACTCCTGGTAAGGAAAAAGTCTACTTAACTCCTCATCTTTCATACTTGGTCTACTTCATCTCCAACTATGAAACCGTCTGTTTTACCTCCTGAACTTTCTAAAATTGTCTATTTTACCCCCGAGCGGTTTTCAACGGCGGTTTTGCTACAGTAACATCGGTTTGCTACAGTAATGTTGGTTTTGCTGCAGTGCCGATGGGTTTGCTACAGTCCGGTGGGTTAACGGCCAGAGCTCATGTAGTTGAAGCTGAAGGATTTGCACCAAAAGCATCATTGTTGAAGCTGAAATGCTAACTACTCAAGCATTGTTTAACTTATCACGTTACAGCCATTGGATTGGCCAAACAAGTTACCCTCGAAACTCCAAAAACCATGTTAGCCTGTTAACTAGTACAGTGTACAGGTACATCAATTGTTGTTGGTGTCCCATCGTCAGGCGTCAGGCTAAACCAAGTTCCCAAGCGGGGCTGGGTGGCCTCTAATTTTTCGGTCATGTACTCATGTGCGTGCGTCTCCTGTGCTGAAACTGTTGCCTAGTCATACTCGAGCGGGATCAATTTCCGATAGCATCCATGCATGGCTAATAGCTTTGTTGGTGCAAGATCCTGCAGATCCTAATTGTTTTTAGGGGAAAATCTTCAATCTTGCGGCCCATTCGTAGCATGTGCTCCATTCCCCGCCATCGGACGCCAAAAGCCAACCTTTGTCCTGTTCCTCTGATGTGCATGGCTTTCTTTAACATATCCCATGATCTCCCTGTCCACTAGGACAGATATTGTGCTGCTGCCAGCTGCGGCATGTCCTTGCTTGCTGCCTTCCGCCCAAACGAGGGGGTTCACTCTCGTGTATTAAAAAGAAAGCTTTCATCAGGCATGCATTATTAGTTGTGGGTTCATGGCATGTTGCTGGCTTGCAGCATGATGGACGGATGCGATCACAGAACAGAAGCAAGCAAGCCATTGGCGAGAACACTGTCCTGGAAAAGATCTGGCAAGAAATAAGTGCGTTTTGAGAAAAATAAACGCAAATGGTGACCTTTTGAACTTTAATAGACGGAGCTCCCATTATTTGGGCGGTTGGAGCCGTTTGAGGATACAGCAGTACAGCTCCAGGCTACGGTGCGGCGATGTTGATTCTCAAAAGGCAATTCCTCACGTTGGCCCTGTTCGGTTTACCCCATATTCAGCTTGTTTGGCTTCTTTTTTCAGCCGGAACAGTATTTTTCTCTCACAACAATTCAGCCGAAACAGTGTTTTCAGCCAGTTTCAGCCAAGTTTCAGACCAGCGAACGGGGCCGTTGTGTTGCGTGGAGGAAGGCAATTTGCAGTAATCTCCACAAATATGTGAGCATGATGGCAAACGCTTTTTATATAAATTTAGTCAAAGTTCAAACTGTTTGACTTCTTGAAAAGCGAAAATTGTATTATTTTGTGGACGGAGGGAGTATCAACTAAGCAAAATGGTCTCTTTTACAAAGAACTATGCTCACACAACAACCATGACGATAATGAGAAGAGATGCGATAAATTAATGATAGAAGAGAGAAGACATGTAACTGGGCAAAATCATACATATTCGGAAGAAACCATCCATTCTTTCGTAATACTGTATCTATACGACCTGATGAGTATGGAAACATCTAATAGTTTCTGGGTTAAAATTGCTCTAATAAATAGCTACGCCTACATTAGTTGTGGTGGACATGTCTCATATATAAAGCACTTTGTGGTGAACCAATTTATGATCCGACGAGTTACACGGACTACAAGGACCATGAATTTTTACGATGTCTAGTTGAAAACCTAATCAACACCTAGGCTTAAAATTCACATGCGCGTATTACTGTGCTTGCGTGACTCTCCAACCTGAAGACACTCCACCTCTTCTCTTTCCAGAATAAGGGCGAAGGGGTGGGAACGAGCCGTAGCTCGAATGGCAACCCTGCCGGTGGTGCAGCGGCCGGTGAGCTCGAACGCATGATTTCTCATCGGGGTTTTTCCCTATTTTAAATAGTGCCTCTCTCGTGTGGAACTACAAAGGGATTGCGGCGCGCACGTCGCCTACGGAGCCTTAGACGGTTTCGATGATCTCCTCAAGGACGCGAACTTGGAATCTAGGTGTAGTTGTAGGATCTGTTTGTGTACGTGTGTGTGAGTATGTGTGTGGTGTGGTGTTGATATGTGTCTATTCATGAACAGATACTACAATTATACCTAGATGAGAGACGCAAAAAAAAAGCGAAGGGGTAGAACCTGGTTGCTGTATGGCGTGGGCTTTAATTTCTTTGGATTGGGCTGGCAGGCACAGCGTAAGTTCTTCTTTGAGTGGGTCGAGTCGTTGGCCCAATGACGTGAATTGGCCTCGAACTTTACCCACCCAAACAAAGGCACTAGATGGGTTTCGCTGTTCCTGCCCAAACATTTCTCTTTGTACTCCATGGTCCCGTATGTGGCAGCCCAGACATCTGAGTCTCCTTTGGTCCATTCGTCGACCCGTTAACATTAACTTTGCACCTGGAATTAGACAGGTTTCGTTACATCTCAAAAATTTCAGCCGTAGGCGAGCAGCCAAGATAGAAACACATGGCAAGTACATCATTTTGCTGTTGTGATCTACTTACGACAGAAGAGATCGATTCAGACTCGATTTTGACAGACCCACACAGATTTGGAGGAGCCTCCGGTTGATTCTTGAGTCATCAGATGCTCAATTTGGGGATAATGGAACTCGATTTGGCTGAAATCAGGTCGATCCAAGCTCAATTCAATGGCGACGAAGACACGAGCATACAGGGCGCCCGTGACCGGAGCAGATAGGGACGCTTTTGGTTGATGACCAGGAACAGTTCGCGCTCAAAGCGGATGAGCGAACCTTGCTTGAGTAGGTAGCCATATCGTCTCTCCTGGACGAGCAAGGATATTCATGCCATGGTGGCCGAGCTTTCTCGGCGTAGCAAGGAACGGCAAATCACGCCAACAAAAAGAGTCACATTTCTTGCTACGTCACTTGTCACTCGTGTCAGGCGAGGCAAGAGACTTGCCTGGGAAGTGGATGTGGGAACCTCATGATAGATTAGGTTTTCTTAGGTATGTTCATCGGATCGGGATACTTAGCACAGTAATAGATCATTCGGATTTCACAGAGAGATTGAGAGATAGGTGATAGGTGGCAAACCGTCAAACGCCGTAGTTGTTGAAGCTCTGGCCGGGGTTTCGTTGACGGACGCCATCTGCGCGCCGGCAGCGACGGTCGGTGGAGCGGGAGTCGGCGCTGTGGCGTCCTCGGCGGCGACGTGGGCGTCGGGTGGCGTTGCCGGTGTCGGTGGCACTTCCCGTCGCTGGCAGCGCCCCTACTTTCGATCGGGTCTAGGGTTTAGGATGTCGGTGGGGTGACTGGCGGCGCGGTCAACCTCGTACTGCGAGCCCCGGCCCCCACCTTTCCTTTATAGCGCTGCGCGACGGGGGCCCACCAACCATGTAGGGTTGGACGCCCCCGATCAGGGCACGAGGACAAGGCCCAGTTAGGCCGTTGGGCTTAACTGGTGGGAGATCAATCCTAACATTCTCCCCCTTGATCTCTCATCTATTCTTCGTTCTTTAATTTCATACTCAAAACTTTCAATTCATATTTTTCTTGCTTCCATCCTATTTCATCACAGATTAGTGCATAGAACTGTCCCATCGTCACAGCAATTAGTGCCGTTAGACTAACAGCCACAATACAATTCTCCGTTTTGAAATGTAAACTTTCTTTGGGCCCTTCGTATGTTCGGGTATCATAGGCTTTCCCTTAAACCCATGCTGGCTACGTGTTCTCTGAACACGTTGGGTGGTAAGCCCTTTGTGAGCGGATCCGCGAGCATTTTCTCTGTATTTATATGCTCAAGATTTATTATATGATCCCGAACTTTATCTTTCACAACATAGTACTTTATGTCAATGTGTTTGGCAGCACCACTTGACCTATTGTTGTGAGCGTACTGTACCGCTGGATTGTTATCACAATACAATCGCAGTGGTTCATTTATATCATCAATCACTTTCAATCCGGGTATGAATTTCTTCAGCCAGTTCACCTGCCCCATTGCCTCATAGCATGCTACAAACTCGGCATACATTGTCGAGGATGTAGTTACGGTTTGTTTAGAGCTTTTCCACGATATTGCCCCTCCTGCGAGAGTAAATACATATCCTGACGTGGATTTTCTTTCGTCTCCCGCATAATCAGAATCTGAATACCCCTCTATCTGCAGGGAATCAGATCTTCTATACGTAAGCATGAGGCCTTTCGTACCCTGCAAATAACGCAGGACTTTCTTCACTAATTTCCAATGTTCAATTCCTGGATTCTTTTGATATCTGCCAAGTAACCCGATAACAAAAGCTAAGTCAGGGCGTGTACACACTTGAGCATATTGTAAACTTCCAACAGCTGAAGCATACGGTACCGCTTTCATTCGGTCAATTTCATATTGGTTCTTGGGACACTGATGTTCCCCAAATCTATCGCCCTTGACTATAGGAGCAGGTGAAGGACTGCACGCATGCATACTAAATTTCTTTAGGACCTTTTCTATGTATGCCTTTTGCGATAATCCTAGAACCCCTTTTCTCCTGTCTCGGTGAATCTCTATTCCCAAAACAAACGAGGCCTCACCGAGATCTTTCATATCAAAGTTCGAGGACAAGAATTTCTTCGTTTCCATTAGTAGATTGATATCACTGCTAGCAAGCAAGATATCATCCACATACAAAATTAGGAATATGTACTTTCCATTCCTGAACTTTGCATAAACGCAATTGTCCTCAATATTTTCTTCAAACCCAAAACCTTTTATCGTTCTATCAAACTTCAAATACCACTGTCTTGAAGCTTGTTTCAATCCGTAGATTGATTTCTTCAGGCAGCATCCCATATTTTCCTTTCCTTTTACGACAAAACCTTTCGGTTGTGCCATATAAACATTTTCTTCCAAATCCCCATTTAGGAAAGCCGTCTTTACATCCATTTGATGTAACTCCAAGTCATAGTGGGCTACAAGTGCCATTATAATTCTGAAGGAATCTTTACATGAGACTGAAGAAAACGTCTCATTGTAATCAATCCCTTCTCTTTGCGTGAAGCCTTTCGCCATGAGTCGTGCTTTAAATCTTTCTATATTCCTTTGGGAGTCATATTTCATTTTGTAGACCCATTTATAGCCTACTGTTTTAGCTCCTTTAGGAATATTTCCTAAGTCCCAAACTTTATTGGTACTCATTGATTTCAATTCATCTTCCATGGCCTTAAGCCACTTTGATGAGTGGTCGCTTCTCATGGCTTCTTCAAATGAGGTGGGATCGTCCCCCATCTGACATTCTTCAGTTTCATAAACTTCATAGTCATCAGTAATAGCTGATCTTCTTATTCTTTGAGACCTTCTAGGTGCCTCCGGCACTTATTCCACGTTGGGCTGTTGTTGTTCTTCCTCATGTGCAACATTTGGTTCTATAGTTTCCTCAAGGATAGGTTCCTCAAGAACAGGTTCCTCATGTTCATTCATTGTCGCCACGGGAGAACTTGCAACAGGTGTTGGCACTACAGTGTCCTGCACTGTCGGTGCAACAGCAGCAGGTAGCGTGAAGAATGGTTCTTCAACCATCGGAGTGGGTATATGTACCCGCTTCTCCTGTAGGCTGATTTCTCGTGCTACCATGCTCCCCCTGATCATGTTATCCTCCAAGAACACAGCGTGTCTTGTTTCTACAATCTTCGTATGTCTGTCAGGACAATAGAAGCGATATCCTTTCGATCTTTCTGGATAGCCAATAAAATGGCAGCTGACTGTCTTGGAGTCTAACTTTCCTATGTTTGGGTTAAACACTTTTGCCTCAGCTGGATAGCCCCACACACGCAAATGGTTAAGTGAGGGTTCCCTTTCTGTCCATAATTCATACGGTGTTTTAGGCACCAATTTACTTGGTACTCGATTAAGTATGTGAATGGCGGTTTTCAGTGCCTCCATCCATAAACTAATCGGTAATGTGGAGTAACTCATCATGCTTCTTACCATATCCATTAAGGTACGGTTACGTCTTTCAGCCACTCCATTCTGCTGAGGCTCCCCCGGTGTGGAGTACTGAGCAACTATGCCATTTCCTGTAGGAACCTTGCAAATGGTCCAGGAATTTGGCCATATGGGGTATGTCGCCCATAGTACTCTCCACCTCGGTCTGATCGTACTATCTTTATTTTCTTATTGTGCTGATTTTCAACTTCAGCTTTAAATATTTTGAATTTATCCAATGCTTCCGATCTTTCTTTAATTGGATAAATATTGCCATAACGAGAGTAGTCGTCTGTGAATGTTATAAACGAGTCATAACCATCCACACTTTTCACAGGAAAAGGACCACATATATCTGTGTGGATTATTTCTAAAATTCCTATGCTTCGTTTGGCATCTTTCTTAATTTTCTTAACATACTTTCCTTTGATGCAATCAATACATTGCTCTAAATCTGAAAATTCTAAGTGCGGGAGAATTGATTCCTTAACCAATCGTTCCATTCTCCCCCTCGAAATATCGCCCAAGCGACAATGCCATAATTTCGAAGAGATAGTATCAATTCTCTTCTGCTTCTTAGTTACATCCGTAGATGGGGAATCATTCACATTCTCATCACATACATTGTTCACATTCTCAGCAAGAGATAATAAATAAAGCTTGTCTTGTTGGAAGGCAAGACCAACACATTTATTATTAACCAGTATCTTACACTTGCCATCACCAAAATGGCAATCAATTCCATCATCATCAAGTTTCGAAACACTTATCAAATTTCTACGCAAAGAGGGAACATAAAGTACTTCTTTAAGTCTAAGTACAAAACCATTATTCAATTCTAAAGAAAAAACTCCAATGGCTTCAACATTGGCTTGCAGTCCATTTGCAACTTTAATCGTTCTTTCTCCTCTTTGCAAGGTTCTCGTCCCACTTAACCCCTGTAAAGAATTTGCAACATGAGTAGTTGCTCCTGAATCAACCCACCAAGTGGATTTATCATAACATAAATACAGAGATTCATCTACAAATGTAATAAATTCATCACCTTTCTTTAGCAGAGATTTCAGGAAGTCTGGACAATCCCTCTTGTAGTGTCCCTTCTTGAAGCAGTGCTTGCACTGATCTTTTTCTGCTCCACCATACTGTTGATTCTCAGAATCCTGGGGTTTCTTTTCCTGTGAACTGGAGGAAGAGGACTTATCCCACTTAGGTTTCCCTTGTGGTTTAGGATTCTTGCCATTAAAGTTCTTTCTTTTGTTGTCCTTCACAAAATGAGCAGATTCACTTTGTGAGGACTTTATCCTCTCCTCTTCTTGAGCACACATTGAGATGAGTCTTTCTATGCCCTATCTTTCAGGCTGCATATTGTAGTTCACAATGAATGTGTCATATTCTTTTGGCAAAGAAGCAAAAATCAAATGAATTAGGAAATCCTCCTCCTTCAAATTCATTTCTTTTAGCTTAGATGCCATAGTGTTCATCTTCAAAATGTGCTCTCTTATGCTACTACTAGTGAATTTCTCATTCACAAGCTTCTTAATCAGTGAACTTGCTGTGGCCTTGGTAGACCCAGTAAACTGACTCTTGATTTTCTCAAGATATTCTTTAGCAGTAGCACATTCAGGGATTGAGCCCCTTATCTGTTCTTCTATGGTGGCTTTGGCTACCAACAGGCACTTGCGGTTGGAGAGAGTCCATTGCCTATGTTCAAGGTCATATTTCATTCTTATTTCAGCATGATCACGCTTCCGGGAAGCGAAATCAGCGTCAGATTCATTGTCACCTCTCACCGGGTCCTCTGGCTCAGTAGGACACAGTGAGGTGATGGCAAAATCGACCTCTCCCAATGCAAGTTCCAATTCATACTTCTCCCGCCACACACGGTGATTGGTTTCGTTGAGTGTCGGGATGTTGGCAATGTTCACAATGCATTTGCCTCCTGAAATCATACCAGAGTAAGTAAGAAACAATTATACATAAAATTCCATGCTTTAACTCAACGTTGGTCAAATTAAAACTTATAATTCATCCATGCAAAACAATTTACATCACCGTTGGGCAGAAGTAAAATTAATGCACGATTTCTCATGGATCAAAAGTTATAATATTGTTATTAACAACGTTGGCCAAAAAATAACAATATTATAATTGCATCAAAATTATCAGAAATTCATTTCTCTTAAAATTAAATTATCCCATTGGTTCAAATTTAATCAAAGAGAACAATAATTATCATGCACAGCGGAAACATTAATGATCTTTTTATGTTATTATTTTCCAGAAGCACTAAAAAAATCATTGTTTTCTGGGCAAAATATCGTTGGATAAAATTTGCACAGAAAATTGTGTCAAAAACATTCAAATTCATCAAAATATGCATTTAAAATTGTTTCTGGAAAATAATAAGAAAAAATTTCTTGTTCTTCTTTCATTTTTCAGCCCAGCGCGGCCCAAGACGCGCTGAACCGGCTTGGCCCGGCTTGCCTCGCGCGCACAGGCCGCACCTAGGCCGCAACCTGGGCCTGGGCCGGCAAAGCGCCGCGCGCGCTCGCTCCCGCCTGGGCCGGCGAGTTGGCCCAGCGTATCGTGGCCGTTCGTGTCGATCCGACGGCCGAGCGGCTGTTTCGTGCTGATCAAAACGCCGCCGCGGCCGACGCCCTAGAAACCCTAGGCATTCGGCTCTTCCCCTCTCTCTCTCCTCGCTACTTGCCTCTTCTCAGCCGCAGCGGAGACGGTCACCGCCGAGCAGCCATGAGCGAGGAAAACCGGAGCGGGCTTTGGCGCCGTCGCTGGCCCCCTCGTCGGCGCGCGTGCTCCCCAACGGGTGAGCACGCCGCCGTCGAGCGGCCTAGCCGCGACGCTTTCTTGGCCGAGCCCGGCGAGCCGTTTCTTGGCCGAGCCCGCGCGCATCGGCTCGGTTTCTTCTCCAGCGCTGGCGAAAGAGCCGGTGCGCTTCTTCTTCTTCCGCGCCGGTGGTGGTTTATCCCCGACGAACCCTAACCCTAATTTTTCCCCTTTCTCCCTTTTTTTTGAGTTTGTTCTTTTCGGTTTTATTCGAATGGGGAAAACTAGGGTTAGGTTTAAAGTTTTGTTCTTGCCGATTCGTTTTCCTTTTCGTTCATCCGAATGGAAAAATGGGATTAGGGTTAGGGTTTGACCCTTCTTCTTTCTTCTTCCCCTTTTTCGGATTAGAGTTCTAGGGTTCTTGAATCCGACCCTCCCTTTTCCCCTTCTTCAATCCCTTGTTCAGTTTTGATTTTGGGAATTAGGGTTAGGTCTTAGGGTTCGGTTTTTGACTTTCTTTCCCGATCCGCATCTGATTTCTTGACGAACCGTGGCTCCGGTACCATTGATAGATTAGGTTTTCTTAGGTATGTTCATCGGATCGGGATACTTAGCACAGTAATAGATCATTCGGATTTCACAGAGAGATTAAGAGATAGGTGATAGGTGGCAAACCGTCAAACGCCGTAGTTGTTGAAGCTCCGACCGGAGTTTCGTTGACGGACACCATCTGCGCGCCGGTAGCGACGGTCGGTGGAGCGAGAGTCGGCGCTGTGGCGTCCTCGGCGGCGACGTGAGCGTCGAGTGGCGTTGCCGGCGTCGGTGGCACTTCTCGTCGCTGGCAGCGCCCCTACTTTCGATCGGGTCTAGGGTTTAGGATGTCAGTGGGGTGACTGGTGGCGCGGTCAACCTCGTACTACGAGCCCCGGCCCCCACCTTTCCTTTATAGCGCTGTGCGACGGGGGCCCACCAACCATGTAGGGTTGGACGCCCCCGATCAGGGCGCGAGGACAAGGCCCAGTTAGGCCGTTGGGCTTAACTGGTGGGAGATCAATCCTAACACCTCAACCCCTTGGGGCTTGGTCTCGTGTCGAGTGACGTCGCTGCACTGTGCTAGTGAGCTACCACACCACTGCAGACCCGTTGGACTCAACAAGAATTCGCTGTCGTGGCGGTTAACTGCCGTCTGTTAGAGCTCTAGGACCTTCTTGGGGATAGCGGGTGGATTCACTTCTATTCTAGAACATGAATTGGAGCGAGTGAGAGGAAAGGAATGTCTGGCCATCGATCTTGGAGGATGATGAGTTCGCCATGGGCGGTGTTGGTGGCACGAGGTGTTGGTGAAGGGGTGGCAGTGGCGTCCGGTGGCGGTGTGGACGTCGGGCGTGGCATAGAGGTGGTGATGAAGCTTCTCATCGCTTTCAGCGCCTCCCTCTAGATCGATTAGGGTTTATAGGTGGGGTTTGTGGCCGCGGTGAACCTCGTACCTCGAGCTCTGACACCCTCCTTTTATATGGCGCTGCGCGACGGGGGCCCATCAACCATGAATTGGTTAAGCGCCCCCAATGAGGGCGCGGGATCAAGGCCCGACTCGGTCGTTGGACCGACTCAGAGGCGATCAACCTAACATTCTTCCCCTTGATCTCAACTAATGACTTAAAATACTTATCTCTTTTTTCCTATTCCATCACAGATTAGCGCATAAAGCGTGCCTCTTCACAATGGTTAGTACCGTTAGATTAATGGCTACAATACACATCTCCGTTTTGAAATAGATTATCAACTAGGCCCTTATTGTCCAGGGATCGTAAGCTTTCTCGTAAACCCATGCTGACTAAGTGTTCTCTGAACACATTGGGCAGTAACCTTTTGCAAGCGGATCCACAAGCATTTTCTTTGTACTTATATGCTCGAGACTAATAGAATGATCCAGGACTTTATCTTTTATAACATAAATCTTTATGTCAATGTGTTTGGCAGCACCACTTTACTTTTTGTTGTGAGCATAACATATTGTTGGCTCATTGTCGCAGTACAACTTGAGTGGTCTATGAATGCCATCGATCACTTTCAATGCGAGCATAAATTTCTTTAGCCAGTTCACCTGCCCTGTGGCCTCATAACATGATACAAACTCAGCATATATCGCGGACGATGCTGTGACAGTTTACTTGGAGCTTTTCCACGATATAGCGCCCCCTGTGAGAGTAAATACATAGCCTGATGTGGATTTTCTATCATCTACATCTCCCGCAAAATCAGAATCTGAATACCCCTCTATATGTAGGGAATCAGATCTTCTGTACGTTAGCATGATACCTTTTGTGCCTTACAAATAACACAAAGCTTTCTTTACAATTCTTCAGTGTTCTATTCCTGGATTACTTTGAAACCTGCCGAGTATCCCGGTAACAAAAGCTAAGTCAGGGCGTGTACATACTTGAGCATAGTGTAAGCTTTCTACAGCTGAAGTATATGAAACCGCTTTCATTCGATCTATCTCATATTGGTTCCTAGGACATTAGAATTCTCCAAAACTATCGTCCTTGACTATAGGAGCAGGTGAAGGTTTACATGCATGCATACAATATTTCTTTAGAACCTTTTCTAAGTATACCTTTCGCGATAATCCTAAAACCCACTTTCTTCTATCTCGGTGAATCTCTATCCCTAAAACTAATGAAGCTTCACTGAGATCTTTCATATCAAAATTTGAGGACAAGAACTTCGTTTCCAGTAGTAGATTAACATCACTACTAGCGAGTAAGATGTCATCCACATACAAGATTAGGAAAATAAATTTCCCATTCTTGAATAAACCCAAACTTTCTTATCGATCCATCAAACTTTAAATACCACTGTCTAGAGGCTTATTTTAATCCATAAATGGATTTCTTCAGATGGCATCACATACGTTCTTTTTCTTTTATGACAAAACCTTTTGGTTATGCCATATAAACATTTACATCCAAATCCCCGTTAAGGAAAGTTGTCTTTACATCCATCAGATGTAATTCTAAATCGTAGTGTGCCACTAATGCCATTATGATTCTAAAAGAATCCTTACATAAGACTGAAGAAAATATCTTATTGTAATCTATTCCTTCTCTTTGCGTGAAGTTTTTTTGCCACAAGTCGCGCTTTAAATCTTTTCATATTCTCTTTAGAGTCATATTTAGTTTTGTAGACCTATTTACAGCCTACTGTCTTGGCTCCGTTAGGAATTTTTTCTAAGTCTCAAACATTGTTGGTATTCATTGATCTCATTTCATCTTGGATGGCTTCAAGGCACTTCGACGAGTGAGCGCTTCTCATGGCTTTTTCAAATAAGGTAGGATCACCCTCCATTTAAAATTCTTCACATTCATAGATTTCGTAGTCATCAGGAATTGCTGGTTTTCTGGCTATTTGAGACCTTCTGGGGGCCTCATTAGTTGGCGCTTGTTTCAAATGGGGCTGTTGCTACTCTTCCTCATGTGCGACAACGGGTTCCATAGGATCCTAAAGGACAAGTTCCTCATGTTCATTTATTATTGCCACGGAAGAACTAACAATATGTGCTGTCACTACTGTGTCTTGTACTGTTGGTGCAATAGCAATAAGTAGCGAGGAAAATAGCTCCTAAACCATCGGAGTAGGCACGTATATCCGCTTCTCCTCAAAGTTAATTTCTCACGCTACCATGCTTCCCCTGACTATATCATCCTCCAAGAACACAACATGTCTTATTTCTACAAACTTCGTATGTCTATCAGGACAATAGAAATGATAACCTTTTGACTTATCTGGATAGCTAATGAAATGGCAACTAACTGTCTTGGAGTCTACCTTTCCATTGTTTGGGTTAAATACTTTAGCCTCAACTGGATAGCCCCACACACGTAAATGGTTAAGTGAGGGTTCCCTTCCTGTACACAACTCATATGGTGTTTTGGGCACTGACTTGCTTGGTACTCGATTGAGAATATGAATGACGGTTTTTAATGCCTCCATCCACAAACTTTGTCGATAAAGTGGAGTAACTTATCATACTTCTCACCATATCCATTAAGATATGGTTGCGTCTTTCAGCTACTCCATTCTGTTGAGACTCGCCCGGTGTAGAGTACTGGACAATTATGCTGAAAGTGTAATCAAACCCTAATTGTGGGTTTTGGTGATAATGACCACGCAATTACAAACTAATGAGATTTATCAAGATGACAAGTAGGGAATTCATGTTCGAGGATGCTACACGAAATGGAGGAGCCCCTAATTACAAATGTAGATGGCTTCAAACTCAAAGGAGGTTTAAATTCTTTTATATTTTGAATTTGAGTATAGGAAAAGCCGTGCTATAAAGGGAGACACAATGCTTAAGCTAATATGTGCTACTGGGTGCTCAAATAAACACATACATCCTTAGATTCATAGCCAAGACAGTCTACACTTCAGTCTTATCCTTGTTGTCTTATGTGGTGCGGCACTGCCGCACTTGAAGAGAGGCACTGCCGTGACTTAAGTAACCATTGGGGCTAAGGGGGTATTTATACCCATCCTCTTCCTCCCCAACGTCTCTCTTCTGGCTCCTGCTCATTCCAGTTCGTCCAAAATAGAAAAGGAGCTCTCTCTCTCTCTCCCTCCATTGTTGACCTCAAGCGCCCATGCAAATCCATTGATTTCTCCATCAATCCTTGAGGGAAAAGGGTCCAAAACTCGATTAGAGAGTAGCTCCATTTGATTCTCCAACTCTAAAGAGCACTTGGTTCATGTTTTGGCCAGCGGTTGTGTTTATTACTCTTAGGAGCTTGGCTCTTATTCGACTAGAGCATCGCCCAAAGAGCTTGCCAACTTATGTGGCATGCCTCGAGAGGTTTGTAACCATCTCTTGAAGCTAGTAAACTCACCCCTTATCTCAAGAGTTAAGTCTCTTGACTTGAGAACGAGGAATGGTTGGAAAGCCCTAAGCCTTAGTGGCTAACCACAACAATGTGGAGGTAGGCAAGCCTTGATGGCAAGTCGAACTACAGGATAAATCATTGTGTCACTTGTGCTTGATTTACATTACTTGCATGACATAATGTGGTTGAGGTGATTTCTAGGGTTTCTATTCGATCTACTTGTGTATGGTGTTTCTACTACTTCTAGCTCTTGATCTGTGATTGTCATACCTGTAGTAAGCTAGGAAATTTCTCTCATGTAAGTTTTCGTTCATGGATTTTGAATTGTGACTCAAAGTTGTCTGCAAGTACGGCAGTGCCGTTGTTCTGGCCCGGCAGTGCCGCCCTCCAGAGCGGCAGTGCCACAGGGTAAATTTGATAAAAGTTTGAGTGTTTGTTTTGATATGCCTATTCACCTCCTCTAGGCCACCCAGAGATCCTACATATGCCATTTTCCTATAAAAACTTTGCAAAAGGTATAGAAACTTGGCCATATGAGGTATGTTGACCATAGTACTCCCCCCAAGGTCGAATCTTACTATCTTAATCTTTAAATTATGTAGATTTTCTACTTCAGCCTTGAATATCTTAAATTTATCTAATGCTTTTGATCTTTCCTTAATTGAATAAATATAGTCATAACAAGAATAATCATCTATTAATGTTATAAATGAATCATAACCATCCACACTTTTCACAGGAAAATGACCACAGATATCTGTGTGAATTATTTCCAAAATTCATATGCTTTGTTTGACGTGTTTCTTTATTTTCTTAACATACTTTCCTTTAATGCAGTTAATATATTGTTCTAAGTCTGATAATTCTAATGGCGAAAGATTTGATTTCTTAATCAATAGTTCTATTCTCCCCCTCAAAATATAGACTAAACGACCAGTGGTAGAACCGCCTAATCTAATTCCTTCCAGGAGTACTTGTCTTCCATTAGACACTA
Organism: Miscanthus floridulus; assembly: GCF_019320115.1. NCBI lineage: Eukaryota > Viridiplantae > Streptophyta > Magnoliopsida > Poales > Poaceae > Miscanthus > Miscanthus floridulus. The sequence continues at coordinate 99,456,407 of NC_089586.1, read as the reverse complement.
AGTACTCAAGGGAGGACACTAAATTACGCAATTCCGTCTAGCACACCCCAAGGGAGAACAAAAAAATCCACATTTTTCCATCAGGATCACAAATGAGAGAATAAAGCTTAAAACATTCTTAAAACATTTCTTACATCACTTTCCATACAACATCATAGCATAATATTTATTGTTTATAACAACAGAATATAACCATGCTAACAGAGTTTCAGTGGAAATAAAATCATTTAACATCAGATAGGTCATGATTTTAGGAACCTAACAAAATTGGTTTCACAATTTTTGATTAGCTACACAATTTTTTCTTGAATTTACAAATTTACCCTAGAAACTAATTTGGAAACGCTTTAGAAAAAGGAAAAGTCGGTGGCCAACGATTTTGGCCCAGCAACCTAAATGGCCCACGACGGGGATCCCGCGCATGTAGTAGGTTGGCCCAACAATTGGACCAGTGACAGGGAGCCCGCACGCGCCCCCGCACCTTTTGCAGAAAACCCCTCAGCATAACAGATTATCACAGTGGCGTCACTAAGCACTATTACACCTAGAGACAAGCTTTGCACTAAGGACCCTCGGATGTCTCCTGCCTTCACAATGGGGAGGTCCCTGCTCTACCCTGTGTTCGTCTGACATGGTGACCAGTGGCATGGGCGGCTACACTGGGCACCCCCGAGCTCGCTACCATAGGGGTAAGGAGCCGACCTTTGCCAATCGCTAAGCGCACACTCCTAGGTAGCGGTGGGGAGCTTACCGATGCACTACCTAGGGCTAGCCCCGGTGACGGGTAGAGCCGTGCCATGGCAGTGCTCAGTTCTGTTGACCTAAGGCTCTACCGAGGAGGTGGCGGTGACTGGATGAGCACCAGCAGCTCACCAGGGTTCAGTGCTAGTGGTGGTGGTTGAGGTAGAGGAGCGACGAGGCGACCCGGACACGTGCGCTCTGCACCTCACTGACAGGCGTGCCGAGTGTGACACCGGTACGCCACCAGCTCCGATGGTAGACTCCTTGGACAAAACAACATGAGCACCAAGCGGAGGGGGTCAAGGCGAGTTCAGGGGTACGAGGAATTGAACTGCTACCAACTCTACGACCTTACCTCCCCGATTTACCGACGTGGCGGTGCACTTGGCCGGCAGTCCACTGGCTGGACTCGATGTGAGAGAGACATCTAGCTAACTAGCTAAACCACTCATGAGTGCGAGGAATTGCTGCTAAGCTGAGCGATCGAAGATAGGCAGAAGAAAAGCAATGGCTCTACTCATGGCGCGGCTGACGAATGAGCAGGCGAGTGGATACGATCAAATTAAGACGACTAGGTTCGGTTGGCGATGATAGTGCAAGCATGTGCACACGAGTGATGAAGCAGTGGGAGGGCTTGGCACAATGCACTTGAGTTGGAGCAGCCAAGGTCGAGCGGTCTCATCGGTATCGGCTACTGGGGATAGGCGAGGCAGAGGGGCATCACCCTCGCCACAGCGACCGGGGTCATTGACTCAGATGTGACGAACAGAGGGGCCATGCCGTGTTGCGACGTCGTAGTTGGATCGAGCGGTGAGAGGGGCACCACGTTGACCACACGGTGGTCGCCGTGACATCACCCTGGCCTACACATGTCACGGCCGGCAGCGCGCCCACGATGGCCATGTGACAGCAGCCCTACGACTAGCCTGGCCTTGTGAAATGTGACCGAGGCCAGCCCAGTCTAGCGTGCAGCCTCCGAGACCAGCCCACGGTGCAACCAAAGCCATGAATGGCTAGGCAACGGCAGCGCACGGTGACTGCGAGCCTAGACCGAGCGGCTGCTATCAGTGGCGTGCACGAATTTTAAAGCTCCAACCAAAACTAACCCGGCTTGGTTGAGACCAAACCAATTTGCCAAGGCTCAAGAGGGTCCTAAAGGCTATCCTAAGGAGCATCAAACACAAACTTAGATGCACCAAGAGAGATAGAGACACGCTAAAATAGGTTCGTCAGGCCAGGCGTTGATTCACGAATGGAGCACCAAAACCTGACCGCAACGCGTTCTAATGAAGTTTGGGCAATTTTTACGAGAGCAACATGATCTCAAACATGACTTCGACCTACACCATGCTCATGTACTCACTTTGGTACAGCAAACAGTGCAAAAACATGAATCTAGTGTTTAAGAAATTTAATCAATATTTAAATGCCAAAACGGCATCGTCATTAGGTTTTTAGACTTGATCATTTTAGTTCTAGAGGCTGGAATTAAATTCCAACTTCAATCCTTGAGCTATCAAAAATACTATTGAACAACATTTATTTACCAAAACAAAAGTTGCATTGTCATCTACCAAGTTTGTACTTCCAACTTTATTTAAGTGTCACATACATGTTCTATAGTATTTTTGCTTAATAAAAATTGGTTTTAAACCCTAAGTGATATAACATGACTATTGAATCAACTTTCATTTAGCACTTTTGTTGATCGTTTTGAGTTATAGAAATTGATCTACACACTTTACCACATGCATTGACACATAAACATGATGCTCATGACATAGTTTAGCAAGTTGTTTAAGCGGTAACACCGAGGGTGTTACAGCTCTACCCCCCTTAAACAAAATCTCATCTCAAGATTTGAAACACGAATCAGAAAGGGAGAAATACGATTACACTTTGTAGATCTAAAATTACATCGAAAGATTACATGACGTCGAACGCTAAACCACATAGGGATTTAGAGCTACATGGTTAAGAGCAACCTAGTACCACCAAGGCTTAATCCAGAAGTCGAGATAGATGAGGGCAATGGAGGAACAACAAGAAAATGATTATCCAAAACATGGCATATGTCCAACGGATCTAGAAATAGGAGACTGAGAAATCAAACATCGTGAACCCTGAGACCAACTAACCAAAAGAGACTTGAACTTCCTTAATAGAAATCTGGATCCCTTCTTCTTCCTAGATTACGCCATCACCTCTGACTGACGACCCTAGTTCCACGAACGACGATTGGATCTCGTAGCTTTGTTTTAGATTCGAGTGGATGGGGATGAAGAAGAGAGCAAAGGCCAAGGGCATCTTATAGTGGCAAAACGGAGGTGGGGCGTAGTGCACCAGAAGTGGAGGCGACGTGGAAGGGAAACACTGATGGTTCACGCTGTGGGGATAAAGTCGACCATGGTGTGCTCCCTACGCGAGCGAGCTGAGGGAGGATAAGGGAGAGGGGAGGGGATTTGCTCAGCGGGGAAGGCCTGTGGGTGACCATGTCCCCAAAATAAGAAAAAGGAGGGAGAGGGGTCCAATACGGGTACGAGGGCATGGGATGGAGAGCCATAGGAGGGGAAACGCATAGTACGCGAGGGCGGCGAGTGCGGCACGATGTCGCGGCCACGCGAGAATAGGGTGCTAAAGGAGGCCGACACAGACGATATCCATAGGGCATGCGGTGACAGTGACCTGGCGTGCATAGCGTGGTCGATCTGGACACAGAGCTTGGGACTTGACATCCACTTAGGATTTTCCAAGCACTCTCTACTACCCGAGGCTAACTTTCCGTGCTGCTCTTCTTTTTGTTCCCTCTGTTGTCAACAATATGCGCAAACCTTTTTGAACTGAGATCACAACATACATGCTTCCTCCAAAACCACATTCTCTTGTTTTCTTTGAAGAGACACTATTTATATCAACCGTTGTGGATTTCCCATTCAAACACCCAAATATTTTCTAAGGAGAGTAATTTATAGCAAGAGTGGTATAGTGGTGTAACCTGGCAAAGGTACTGGTCAACAACCTCGATACCAGCATGTGCCAAGCAATGTCACCCTATGGTAGCTGTTCCACAGGGGCCCTCGATTTTCGTCGTGGCACCATAAGCTATTAACCTAGGCCCCTTTACCAACTTACATGTAGTGAAAAAAATAGTGGGGTCATAGACCACAGAAATAAAGGAGTATTGCAAGGGAAGATTCAGACAACAAGGGTCCCTTTCACAACAAGGACAAGGAATTTAAATCCAACAACAGATTTGATTTAAAAAGATTCATGTGTTCTGCTTGGGACATCCATAATTAGTCGATACAGTGTCCTATGTTATCTAATCACGGCTGGTCTAGTTGGCATCCAAATGGTAACTTCTCTTGTAACCCACTTAACATTGCCCTTGAAAACCCTAAGCATGTCTAATCAAGACTTAAGGGTAGATGGATGCAATAAACACAGCAAAATAAATAAAATGCACATTCCAAACATCCTTATGCTGGTACAACATACAGGCACTCACTCTCCCCATTCTCAACACATCGTTCTCCTTCCCTATGATCGGACGACCTCAACAACTATGGATGAAATACACTAGAAAGATTACAATACTGGAGGACAGCGACGAAAGACACTACTAACTACGGGTACATCATCCCAAGACAACTAATCTACTTTGTCGGACCATACATCATCATTCCCGGGCTCAGCGAATTCTCCTATTGTCTTAGCTATGGGTCTACCTCCTCTCTTGGCAGTGGCAGAGTGAGGGGAAGCAAGGGTTCTACTTCTGACACTTCTGAGGGTGGAGGTGCTGGCAGTACTACAGCACTGGTTCTCCTTCTTTTTGGCGGCTGGATAGGGATTCCCTCCAAGATCGAGGAATCCTGCCTTTCAGTAACCAGTGTCCTCTGCTTGGCCCTAGTGACAAGGTAGGCCTCTCCCAACTAATGGACATGCCAATCTTTAGCCTCCTTTAGGGCTTCCAACTTGGTAGTCTCCCGACTCTCTGCGGCTGTCGTACTGGCATGCACTTCGGTAAGCTATACCTAGAGCATCCTGGACAAGATCTCGGCTTCCTCGGCTCGCTGGAGGCACTTCCTTAGCTCCAAGGCTTGCTAGTCATACTGCTCATCTAGAGCAAGTAGGTACATGGTCAAGTGCACCACCGTTGGACTATCTTCTTGCCCATTCTACCCTTGTAAAGCCTCTATTCGAGCCCTCCATGCTCGTCGATTCTTTTCCAAAGGCAGAAAGAACCTCATGGGGGTATGAGCAATGGGCTCTTCATAGATCTAGCAAAGGTATTGCAAGGCTTTGCGGGCCACATGCTGGTAGGTGTCAACAAAGCAAAACCCGGTTGTAGTCATATTCTAGGCTTCAGTGATGTCGATGAACTCCTCACTCTTCCCAATGTAGATGGTAACTTCACACCACTCAGTGCCATGCTTTTCATACTCATGGCCCTCATACTTAGGATGGTCTTTGACTCTAAGCTTTTGTAGGGTGGCATACAGGATTATAGGAAAACCCTTAGTGTTCCGGCAGTAACTGCTAACCTAAGCTCCTGCCATCTCTGGTGGGTGGTTGCAAGGAAGGATTGAGTGAAAAGCTTGCTCAAAAGGAAAAGCTAGACGACCTAGAGTGCACTGGGTGGTGGTACCACTAGCTAGGCCAGGCTCTGCTTATAATGGCAGAGCGGTCAATGGTCCTGGCGTGGTCCACCAAGGTTCCTGCGTGGGATCACTATGAATGAATCGACCAAATTTTTTACGTGTTCGAGGAGAGCGATTTCTGAGGACATTAATGACTAATATGGCTATAGGACAAGGGTCCAGCAAGAGTGCAGAAAAGAGTATGAAGAGACACGGGTCATGGTAGGCGTGAACCATAGGCGAACGCGGAGCACGAAGCCATAGTGCCACGGTAACTCTTGAATAGGGACGAATCAGTCGTGCACCATACGACTCGCATGACATCTACGAAGGGCGCATCTACCAGCAATACGGTCATGATGACTTAAAACAGTACCAGCGCGACTGACTTAAAGATCGTATACTATATGAGAGTCAGTCCACTAGAGAAAGCCTAGTTAAACCTATTCCGGATGCTTAACTATAGCAATAAGGCTACTTACATACTTCGTGGTTAAACGCCCTAACTTTTTGCAAAAACAGGTTGTCAAATTTTAGTTTAGAAAAGGATTTTGAAGCTTTATTTCCTCATTTATTCTCTGATACCACCTATGGCAGAATTCGTCTAATCTAATGCCTCCCAGGAGTACTTGTCTTCCATTAGACACTAAGTACTCAAGGGAGGACACTAAATTACGCAATTTCATCGAGCACACCCTAAGAGAGAACCCAAAAATCTACATTTTTCCATTCAAGATCACAAATGAGAGAATAAAGCTTACAACATTCTTAAGACATTTCTTACATCACTTTCTATGCAACATCAAAGTATAATATTTATTGTTTATAACTATGGAATCTAACCATGCTATCAGAGTTTAGCGGAAATAAAATCATTTAACAATAAGTTAAACATTAACATGATGATCTGACATATACATCATAATAGGTTATAAATTTTCCTTTGTAAAACATTTTGGGTGAAAGTTTTCAAATAAACTCTATGTCCGCAACGTTAAGGAAATCCACGCTGAGTCCACCAGGAGGTTTCCACACATAAGTGTCAGCTCCACATGTTCCTATCACCTACAACAGGGTAGAACAAACCCTGAGTACTCAATTATACTCCACAAGACTTACCTGTCAGGAGGAAAAAAAGACTTCAAGGATATGCAAGGATATCTAGCTTGTGGTTTATTGCATCTGTAGGAAGCATTACTAAACGTGTGTCCTTATATTCAATTTCATTAGCAGTCATCATTAGTTCATTAACTAACCATTCTATGTAAGCACCTGTGCTACTTTCAAGTAGGTGGTAAGCAATCAAAACCATTTTACCATCTTTCATATTTCAGTTCTTACTACGGTGCTAGACTGTAGACAAGTCATACCGGATTACCCGATGATTGCGAATCAATGTGCCCAGCTGGGTACACCAAAACACATGCCCCAGCTTATACCCTAGGCACAAGAAGGACCAACCCACCACTCTCCTATCAAGGGGTCCATGTCCCCTGTCCAAACATGGACTCCAAGCCCCCACACCTAAGTCCCGTACTCAGTGTGGTGACTTAGACCTCCACCATCTCCTGCCTCCAATTAGTCGGTCCGAAAAGAGCCAGAACCCACGACAAGAGAGCAACGAGCCTTCCCTGCTCCCATAAACAAGTATGTGTTTAGGATAATAAGTCTGTGACCTGACTAGAATCCAATGCAACAGACAGTCCTTAACCGACACAGGCGGGACAAGCTGCAATCCGAGCCTCACTCGAATGCCAAACCAAGTCTAGATCCAAGTACCATTCCGTTCGATCTCCAATTATCATTCATATATTTTCTATGTGATAGTAATATAATAACAACAATAATATCTTTCCTATCTCTCGTGAAGTGATAGGAAATCACTCGACTTCTCCCGGAGTCCTGTAGCATGGCAATATACATGATCCTGTCATACTAGTAAAACTCATAGGATAAGGATATATATATATATATATATATATATATATATATATATATATATGCAAGTGGATTTCATTCAACTCCTTAAACTTAATCCACAAGCATAAAATAAAATGCAGAATAACAGGGGTTATGCACTGGGGCTTGCCTAGGTAAGATATAACCAAAAGTTAGTATTCCATCATGGTGATATGATCATCAAGGCACCATCTTTTCCACTACCTCGGTCAACTCCATGATCCATCGTTGTTCCTATTATGATATATGTGGATGCAATGTAGAGACTCAATTAATCAATGGTAATAGCAACTCTATAATATGATTATGCTCCATGAGCTAACGAGCTAGCTTAATGACTAACGTACTAGTCTATGTATCCACGTCGTCAAGTAATGCTTGTTCCGGAAAATGTTTTCGTTCTAGAAACCCTCAAATATTTTTGACATTTGATTGATTAAAAATATATTTTTGAACTAGGGCTCATTTAGTTACCATAATAAACTAATTTCTATGGGGCTACAAAAATTACAGTGAGCACCTAATATCCGGTACTTCTACCAATTCATCACAATAATTCCTACAAGTTCTTGTTTTACCCATTTTAAGTGCTTCAAATTAATTAGTCTACTCTAGAAAATTCTATGAAACTAAGTGAACAAAATACATTATCAAATAGGTCATGATTTTAGGAATCTAATAAAATTGGTTTCATAATTTTTGGTCAGCTACACAATTTTTTCTTGAATTTACAAATTTACCCTAGAAACTAATTTGGAAACGCTTTAGAAAAAGGAAAAGCCAGTGGCCAATGATTTTGGCCCAGCAACCTAAACGGCCCGCGATGGTGAGCCCATGCGTACAGCAGGCTGACCCAACAAACGGCCAGTGACAGGGAGCCCACGCGCACCCCCGCACCTTTTGTAGAAAAACCCTCAGCGTAATAGATTATCACGCGACAGTCACTGAGCACTATTACACCAGAGACAAGCTTTGCACTAAGGACCCCGGATGTTTCTGCCTTCACAACTGAGGAGGTCCCTGCTCTACCCTACGTTCGCTGGCATGGTGACCAGCAGCATGGGTGGCTGCACTGGGCACCCCAAGCTCGCTACCATGGGGGTAAGGAGCCGAACCTTTGCCTATCACTAAGCGCGCACTCCTAGGTAGCTGGTGGGGAGCTTAACGGCACACTACCGAGGGCTAGCCTCGGTGATGGGCGGAGCCAGTGCCACGACGTGCTCGTTCCTATGACCTAAGGCTCTATCGAGGTGGTGGCGGTGATGGATGTGCACCAGCAGCTCACCAAGGTTCACGCTACTGGTGGTGGTTGAGGTAGAGGAGCGACGAGGCGACTCGGACCATGTTCGCCCGCACCTCATGACGGTGTGCCGAGCGTGACACTAGTGTGCGCCACCGTTACTGATGGCGGACTCCCTGGACAAAACAACACGAGCACCAAGCGAAGGGGGTCAAAGCAAGTTTAGGGGTATGAGGAATTGAACTGCTACCAACTCTACGGTCTTACCTCCTTGATTTATCCGGTGCGGCGGTGCATTTGGCCGGCGGTAAGAAAAACGCCAAATTGGCGGCCGGCAGTCCACGGTTGGACTTGATGTGAGACAGATGTCTAGCTAACTACCTAAACCACTTGTGAGTGTGAGGAATTGCTGCTAAGCTGAGCGGTCAAAGAGAGGGGGAAGAAAAGCGATGGCTCTGCTCATGGCGCGGCGGATGAACGAGCAGGCGAGCGAATACTGATCGAATTAAGACGAGTGGGTTTGGTTAGCGATGGTAGTGCAAGCATGTGCACATGAGTGATGAAGCAGTGGGAGGGCTTGGTGTGACGCACTTGAGTTGGAGCAGCCAAGGTCGAGCGGTCTCGTCGGTATCGGCTACTGGGGATAGGCGAGGTAGAGGGGCATCACCCTCGCCACAACGACTGGGGTCATCGACTAAGATGCGATGAACAGAGGGGCCATGTGGGGTTGCGATGTGGTAGTTGGGTCGAGCGGTGAGATGGGTGCCATGTCAACCACATGACGGTCGCCGCGATATTGCCCTGGCCTGCCCATGTCATGGCTTGCAGCGCACCCACTATGGCCACGCGATAGCAGCCCTATGGCTAGCCCAGCCTCGCGAAACGTGACCGAGGCCAGCCCAGCCCAGCGTGCGATACGCAGCCTCCGAGACTGGCCCACGGCATGGCTAAAGCCATGAATAGCCAGGCAACTGCAGCGCATGGTAACCACGAGCCCAGACCTAGCGGCTGCTATTAGTGGCGTGCACGAATTTTAAAGCTCCAACCAAAACCAACCCAGCTCGGTTGAGACCAAACCAATTTGCCATGGCTCAAGAGGGTCCTAAAGGCTATCCCAAATGCAAACTTGGATGAACTACTGAGAGAGATAGAGACACACCAAAATAGGTTCATCAGGCTAGGTGCTGATTCACGAACGGAGCGCCAAAACCTGACCGCAACACGTTCTAATGAAGTTTGGGCAATTTTTATGAGAGCAACGTGTTCTCCAACATGACTTCGACCTACACCATGCTCATGTACTCACTTTGATACAACCAACGGTGAAAAAACATGAATCTAATGTTTAAGAAATTTAATCAAAATTTAAATGCCAAAACGACATCGTTATTAGGTTTTCAGACTTGATCATTTTAGTTCTAGAGGCTAGAATTAAATTCCAACTTCAATCCTTAAGCTATCAAAAATACTATTAAACAACATTTATTTACCGAAATAAAAGTTGCATTGTCATCTACCAAGTTTGTACTTCCAACTTTATTTAAGTGTCATGTACATGTTCTATAGTATTTTTGCTTAATAAAAATTGGTTTTAAACCCTAAGTGATATAACATGACTATTGAATCAACTTTCATTTAGCACTTTTGTTGATCATTTTTAGTTACGGAAATTGATCTACACACTTTATCACATGCATTGACACATAAACATGATGCTCATGACATAGTTTAGCAAGTTGTTTAAGCGGTAACACCGAGGGTGTGACAAATGACAGTGCCATAATTTCGATGATACATCATGAATTCTCTTCTGCTTATTTCTTGCATTCATAGACGAGGAGGCATTCTCATTCTTAGTGCTTACAACATTCACATTCTCACAAGGTGATAACAAATAAAGCTCGTCTTATCAGAAGGCAAGACCAATACACTTATGATTAAACATAATCTTACATTGGCCATCACTAAAATGGCAATCAAATCCATCATCGTCTAAACGTGAAACACTTATTAAGTTTCTATGCAAAGAGGGTACATAAAGGACATCTATAAGCTTAAGTACAAAGCCATCATTTAATTCTAATGGGAGTTTTCCAATGGCTTCAACTTCAGCTTCAACTCCATTTGCTACTCTAATTTTTCTTTCTCTTCTTTGCAGGGTCCTCCTCGTATGGAATCCCTATAATGAATTGGTAACATGAATAGTTGCATGTGAATCATTCCACCTAAGTAGATTTTGCATAACTTAAATACAAGGACTCATCTATAAATGTAATAATGTCATCATCTTTCTCATCACAGGTGCTTCAGGAACTCTGGACAATCCTTCTAGTAGTGTCTAGTCTTCTTGCATCATTTGCAGGTATCCTTGTCTACTTGAACATGGTTGAATTTTTATGGTGATAAGTCTATGGGGACTTGTCCTTGTGACTTAGAAGAGGAGCTATTGTCCCTACCGAGGTTTTCCTTGTGGTTTAGCATTCTTGTTGTTAAAGTTCTTCCTTTTATTTTCTTCACATGGTTGACGGAGTCACCATGTGAGCTCTTAAGTCTCTCCTCTTCTTGCACACACATGGCAATGAGCTTCTCAATGTCCCACTTATTTGGCTGTAAGTTGTAATTAACAACAAAGGTCTCATACTCTTTGGGCAAATAAGCAAAAATCAAATGAATTAGGAAGTCATCCTTGAGGCCCCTTATCCGTTGGCTTGAGCTTGGATGCCGTGTTGCTCATTTTCAGTACATGCTCTCTAATTCCTCCACTAGTGCATTTCTCACTAACTAACTTCCTTAATAAGAGTGCTTGCATAAGCCTTTGAAGAGCCAGTAAACTGACTCTCCACCTTCTTTAGATAATCAGTGGCGGTGGTACATTCTGGGATTGATCCCCTTATTGGATCCTCAATTGAGCCCTTAATCACTATCAAACACTTGCGGTTTAAACTATCCCACTTCGCACGATCAAGGTCGTACTGCATTCTCACTGATGCATGGTCACGCTGCCGAGCAGCGAAAGCTGCATCAGTCTTATTTTCTGCCCTCATTGGGTCCTCAGGCTTAGTGGGACATGGAGAGATAAGTGGTAGATCATTGTTAGATAGCGCGAGTGCTATCTCAAGCTTCTCTCACCATGTGTTATAGTTGTTTCCATTTAGAGGCAGAATGGACGAGATAAACATCATTGGTTGTATCCTAAAAACAACATCAGAGAAAGTGAGAAACATTTTACATAATAATTGCATGCCGTAATTTAACGTTGGTTAAAATTAAAACATACAATGTGCTTCTACGTTAACTCTACATCACCGTTGGGCACAAATAGAAATAATGCATAAAACTCATTAATTTATAATATTGCTATCATCAACTTTGGTGAGAAAATAGAAATATCATAAATACAACATTCTTCTACATTAATTCTATATCACCATTAGGTAGAAATAGAACTAATGCATGGAAACCAACTCATTAATAAACTTATAATATTGTTATCATCAGCGTTGGTCAGAAAATAACGATACCATAATTTTAACTTAAACAAATATGACTACTCCTCTAATTAAAATTTCCCATTAGTTCTAATTTAATTAGAGGATAAACCTATTCATAGCAGCGGAAACATGAAAAATTCTTGAAAAATAATACTTATTCAGAAGTATCATTATGTACTTATCTACTGTCTAAACAAATTATCCAATTAAATTTGAGTAGAGATTAAAAACTAGACAAAATTCATGAAAGAAATGCTTCTAAAAATAATAAAACTAAATCATAAAGCCTACTGTTCTTCGGCCCGAGGCCTTAAACAGCCCACGGCCCAGCCCCATGCGCAGCGCTCGCACGCGCCCAGGCCGCAACCTGGGCCTGGGCCAGGAAACTTCCTTCCTGCCTAGGCCAAAAGGTGGCCCAGTCATCCATGGCCATTCATCTGCATCCGATGGCTATTTGTCGATTTCGCGCGAGACAAAACCAGGAAACGGCCGCTCCCCTGAAACCCTAGGTCTCATTCTCTCCCTCCCCTTCTCTCTCATCGCCGCAATGAGCGACGGAGGAGCAGCGGCGGCTGCCTATGACTGCCGGAGGAAAATGGTGGCACCGCCGCCGGTCCCCTCGATGGTGCGCGCGCTCGCTCTAAGTAGAGCGCACCACCATCGAGCGGTCTATCGATGGCGCCCTAGGCGCCTGTACGTCAAGCGTCAGAGCGCGGCGAGCCCACGGCTTGGTCGGTCTTCCCACTCGCCGGCAAAATGGTGGCTCGGTCTTTCTTTCCGCGCGCCGTCGACGACGGCCGACAGTGATGGCAAGGTAAGATCCCGCCGTCTCTAATCTAGGGTTAGGGTTTATGTTTAATCCAAAATCAAAATTTGAATCATTCTTTCCCAAACTAGATCTACACGCTAGGTAGGCTAACTGATACCATTGTTAGAACTTTAGGACCCTCTAAGAGTTGATCGAGCGGGTGAATTCACTTCTATCCGGGATAAAATGACCTAGAACATGAACTGGAGCGAGAGAGAGGGGGGAATAGGAATGTCTGACCATCGGTCTTGGAGAATGAGGAGCTCGCCATGGGCGGTGTCGGTGGCGCGAGGTGTTGGTGAAGGGGTGGTAGTGGCGTCCGACGGCGGTGTGAACATCGGGCGTGGCACAGAGGCGGCTGGTAAAGCTTCCTGTCGCTTTCAGCGCCTCTCTCTAGATCGATTATGGTTTGTAGGTGGGATTTGTAGCCGCGGTGAACCTCGTACATCGAGCCTCGCACGATGGGGGGCACCAATCATGAATTGGTTGGGGGGCCCCGATCAAGGCGCGGGATGACTAAGAGTCGGAGGAGATCAACCTAACACCATCAATGTCGACGTCTGGCAGCCAACCACCGATGAGTGATGACTAAGATGTGCTTCGGTTCAGCTAGCCGTGGCGTGGGTGCAACCACTTGCGACTTTGACTAAGGTGGTGTTTAAATCCAGGGAGTAAAATTTTGGGATGTCACATCGGGTATCACATCGGGGTGTCACATGGGAGTGTTCGGATAGTAATAATAAAATAAATTACAGAAGTCCTCAATAATCCATGAGATGAATTTATTAAGCATAATTAATCCATCATTAGCACATGTTTACTGTAGTACTACATTGTCAAATCATGGACTAATTAGACTTAAAAATTCGTCTCGCAAATTAGTCGTAATCTGTGCAATTAGTTATTTTTTGTCTGTATTTAATACTCAATGTATGTGTCAAACATCCGATGTGATAGAGAATAAATTTTAGGAGAGAAACTAAACGAGGCCTGAGTTTCTAAACTGAAACGAAAGCTTCCATGATAAAGAAAAAGGGCCCATTACCTGAACCTATGAAGTTGTCGTGCGTGCCACTAGCTAATCTCTCCGATGTCCATCGTCAACCTTGCAGACCGGTAATTAGTGTTCTCCGTTAAAAGGTCCCCTTCGCTGGTATGAAATTTGGCTGAAAAACACGGTTCCGGTTGAATTGTTGTGAGAGAAAAATATTGTTTCAGCTGAAAAAAGAAATCGAACAAATCGAATATGGGGTAAGCCGAACAGGACCAAAGTCTACTTCGCTATTGGGCTTGCAGAAATGGTTGATCAACAGATTGGTGAGCATGCATGTTATATGATACTCGTCTACTTTCAAGTCATCGACACAACTGCGATGCGGGTGTGCAGGCCACCTGCACAGGTTCGATGCCTAACTTTGGCACCAGGTGTCTTACTGGAACACTGTTTCCTTGCCTCGCACAGACGTGCCACTACTATTATATCTTTTAGTCATGTTCTCTTAGTCTTAGATATAGATAGGGTGTGTGTGAGTGTGTTAGGTATATGTGTATGGTGTGAGTTAGTACGTGAGTTAATCCAAGGCAATAAAAAAAAGTCATCGACACAAGTACACCTTGCATTTGGCGTTCAAGAACGAGACGGCTCATGTGATCAGGCACAAATAAGATATTTGCAGAAATACATGGGCCAAATTGATTGGACGGCCGAAGCTCACTGTGCGGGCCCAGTGCAGTCGAATTGATTCACAGCGTGTGGCTTAACCGAGTCACAGTCACACAGGAAATGGATTAGAGCCACAAACCTTTTCAAAATCTCCGCTTTTTTTTTTCTGAAATTAAAAAAATTCTCGACTTCGGACCCGGTTCGGCTTACCCCATATTCAGTTTGTTCAGTTTCTGACCAGCGAACGAGACCATACGTGGTGGGATGCGATTATGCTCAAGATGCTTCCCAAGAGGCTCCTTTAAACCCTGCTGATTCAAGGGGCCATACGTGGTGGGATGCGATTATGCTCAGATGCTTCCCAAGAGGCTCCTTTAGGGTCTGTTCGTTTGTCTGAATTCTTGAGGAATCTGGATGGTTTGAAGGAATGCTAAAGAAATTTGTGAGAGAAAAACACTGTTCCGGATGAAAAAAATAAGCGGATCGAGTCGAGTTTAAGGGCACGCGAACGGGGTCTTAAACCCTGCTGATTCAAAGGGCGCCACGTATGGCTGCTCTAGATATATTCTAAAATCGTCTGGACGCCACGTACGGCTGCTCTAGATATCTAAAATCGTCTGAAAGCTTAGGCCTGGTTTAGTTCTAAAAAATTTTCATCCCAAATTATCACATCGAATCTTACGATAAATATATGGAGTATTAAATATTGACAAAAAAAACTAATTACACAGTTTGGTTGGAAATCACGAGACGAATGTTTTAAGACTAATTAGTCAATGATTAGCCATAAGTGCTACAGTAACTAACATGCACTAATGATGGATTAATTAGGCTTAATAAATTCGTCTCGCAGTTTTCAGGCGAGCTATGTAATTAGTTTTTTTATTAATATCCGAAAACCCCTTCCGACATCCCCGAAACATCTGATGTGACATCAAAAAATTTCATTTCATGAACTAAACACAGCCTTACTAGCTCGGTGTCACTACGGCTTAAACTGTGAGACACTGCTACTGAAAATATTTCTTTCTAGAAAATACTCAGTTTGTACAGGCGGATTTGCAACTTTCTTAACCCAAGCGTCTCTACAAATGAGAAATTTTCAGAGCATCTGTACAGCCATTTTTTAAAATCAGTTTTGATAAATAATTCAAAACGTGGCCTGTCTCTAGAAAACACTTTCTCCATTCCAGGATGATAATCATATTTTGATAAGGAGAAAGTCATACAAAAAAATTAACCCTTTTTTTTACAATACGTTATCATTTGCTACATAATCATTATCATCTATTGTTGCGACTTCATGCGCTAAACCTATACATAATTTGATTAATGTTAGTCAGAGTTAAAAAAAAAACTAGACTTTTTCTTGTACAAAATATACTTATTATTCTGACATAGATGGAGTGTTTTCTAAAAATTTTTAAAATGGTCATGATAAATTAAACATGATTTCCTAGAAATCGTTTTCCACATTAATCACAAAGTCATGCAACTTTGTCCGCGTGCATTTTCAATGATTCAAACCCTTTGGTCGCAAAACTTGTTTGTAATGTAACATCAACATTGGCATCCAGTAGCTAGGTTCCCTCTGGGCGGTGTTAGAGACTCCTCGCCAACAACGCTGTCGGTGTAACGTTTAAAACTCATTAACCTCTTAATGAAAAAGGGGTGAGAACCCGCTCGCGAAAAGAAAAGAAAAATCAAGCCTTCTGTGACCTTTCGCTACCATCAAACGACACACTCACTAGTCACTTGTAACGAATTATAGGATGATATGTTTTTTGTACATGAATCTTATTTGGAGATGTAAGCAATTACAAATGAGAATCAATTATAATTTGCTTTAAACCGGTGATTCAATTCTCATGAAGTAATAGTAGTAGTAGTGGGTGTGTGTGGGTTTGGGTCTATGTATGACTTTCTCTTCTTTTATTAATATATGATACACAGCTCTCGTGCGTGTTCAAGAAAAAAAAGAGAATCAATTATAATATTTTAGATCTTGTTGATCACTGTAACTTTAGTATTGAGCGTGTCTCCATTTGAGATTATTTAAAATACATATTTAGAAGTCTAAGAACTGAAAACACATATTTGGACCTCTTAATGATGTCAACTATAAAGTTTTAGATCACACATATCTATAATTTTTATATAAATTTTGTATTCATCTGCTTTTATTGAAAAAGTATAAATTTATTTATGCATCTCCTATTTCAAGAGATGCTCTCCAAGAGGTGCTTCTAAAAATGACTATTTTCTGAAACGGCTTGACAAGGGCCTATCCGTGTGTTACCAAGTCTTGACTCTAAGAAAACTTAGCTGATATGCAAAATCTTTAATCAGCACGTGCAATTCATTCGTAGAGGACCTGCAATTAATGTTCGTGATGACACGACTACACGAGGACACCAAGCGGGGTGTTTGATTCTCACTCCACAAGGCCACACTTAGGCCTCGTTCGGTTATGCCAGATTCTACCTATGAATCAATTCAGATGATCAAAGACTATATAAAATTAGCCTTGCATTTCAGCTGGAATTAATCCTGGGCACCATTCTTAGACAAGCAAACGGACCCTTAACCTGTGGCACGCCACACGACGCATATTAGCTGTTAGGTTCGTTTGTAACCTGCGGCAGCCACATGCTTTCACGGTGCAAATTCCTACCACAGTTACGCACGTAGAATTTTGACGCCACATCTTAGGCGCCGCCATAGTTGGACGTGGCTGGGGGAGGCTGTGAGCCAAACATCCTCATCATTTGGAATGAAGGGAGTACATATTTACTAGGCTTGTTCGGAAGAGCTGACTACAAAGAAAAGAATGAACTTTTTTTTGAAACCTAGTTTTGGGATGCTATATATGCCATGTTAAACAAACCTGAAGTTTTTACAAAGTTGACTAAAAAAATTTCATGTTTGACCAAATAACATGCTAGTCTCGGACCACTGGCGCTATCAAGAACGGGCCTGCGTAATAAATTTTGTTTAAAAAAAGAGAACATAGGGAACCTCCGTTAGACCGTTATGAGAGAGAGAGAGAGAGAGAGAGAGAGAGCGCGCGCGCGCGAAACGGACCTCAGGCTCCTAAGCAGTCAGCACCACACCTCGCTGTCCAGAGTCCACAGATTCCAGCTCTGCTCAAACTAGTAGCAGTAGCTTTCACGCTAGCAAACGAGCAACGGCGCGGTGGCCTGATAGATCGGTCTCATCTCATGACCCATAATTTCAAGAGGGACGGGGACAGCTCCCTATCGTATCCCGATGGTACGTGTGGAAACTGCATAGTACTCCTCCCTCCGTCGACAAATGAATATAATTCTGGTTTTTCGACAAGTCAAGTAATTTAAACTTTGACTGAATTTAAATTAAAATATACTAACATTCATGATACAAAATAAACATCATTAGATTAGTTATAAAATATATTTTTATAATAAATTTATTTAAAGACATAAATGTTAATATTATTTACTACAAACTTAATCAGAGTTGAATTAGTTTGGCCATCACGATTCTTATTCTTTTTCGGACGGGGGAGCAGTTGTTGTAATTCTCCTCTCCTTAGAGTAC
Organism: Miscanthus floridulus; assembly: GCF_019320115.1. NCBI lineage: Eukaryota > Viridiplantae > Streptophyta > Magnoliopsida > Poales > Poaceae > Miscanthus > Miscanthus floridulus. The sequence goes on along the minus strand of NC_089586.1, from coordinate 99,438,286 downwards.
GCTTCTAGCTAGGGCGCCGTCACGGTCAAAAGTTGTCCATTATCAATCGGACAGCTTCAGTTTTCAAATCATAGCTAAACTAGACATGTGCTGTCTCCCAGAAGCGGGTGCCATTAGAACAAGTTGATGAAGGATTAGTAGGCCACCTGGTTCCTGATGTTCATGAGCATCAGTCATCAGCCAAAGGTGCCTGCAACCTGCTGATATACAAATTGAAAGGCTTTGCCGATACGATTATACCATTATAAGAACTCATTTTGGTTATTATATTGTGCAAGAAACTTTCAGAAAGGAGGATTAAAGCAAAAGTCAAAAATAAAAAAGAAGAGAAACAGACTCCAAATGCAGAAAAGCCACGGTATAAGCAGCAGCACCGGGCCTCATAGGGATGACAATGCATTTGGGGCCTGTTTGATAGCGACCTGGCAGGCAACTCGCCGGTCAGGCAGTGATCCCAGCCCTAGACGATCTAAATCCAACTCCCGGAGACGATGCCTGGGCCAGACGGCTCCTGGCAGGCGCGAACCAAAACATGTCCTTGTAGCCGATAGGCATCACTCATCAACAGATTTTTTTTTTATACCCATATGAGAAAACCCGAACTCATGTATTGGTGTGATTTTGTACCCATGTCCATACCTATATGGGTACGGGTATCCATAGGTTATCCAAATAATACATACATTAAACTATGACTATATGAGCAAATAATAGAACAACAAATATACAACAAATGTAATAGGAAAATGATATGGATGTCGCTCCTTCTTATAGGCACTAAGTGTGCTAGTTTGACCGTGTTTTAGAGAACATTAGGTTGGAAGATGGTTTTGAATTACAATTGCATATCCGATCACGTATCAATGGATTTATGGGTTCATGTAGTACAACACTATACGCATACCCACTCCAATGGGCAAGAACTTTTGTACATTAACAAACCTATGGATAAGTAAATTATCCCACATTCATGCCTTAGAGCGAGGTCAATAATATAGCCAAGTACTTTGACTATAAGTTAAGTTATACGAACCAAATTATATAATAGTTGTCTCCTATTTATCTATAAAAAATGTTTTTATTATCATGTCTTACTTTCTCTTTCCTACTTCTCCTCAAATACACTATTATTTGGGCCCACAGATACATATGCTTCCATGTTCAGCTTGGTGCTAGAATAAGAGGCAAGCTCTCTTCTCTCTCTCTTCTCCGCTTCACATCAGCAAAAATGCTAACTAAGGCCTTGTTTGTTTCCCCCTCCTAACCTTTAGACCCTATCATATTGGATGTTAGGACATATGCATGGAGTATTAAATATACACTAAAAAATTAATTGCACGGATTATGACTAATTTGTGAGATAAAATTTTTAAGCATAATTAGTCCATAATTTGATAATATGTTGCTACAGTAATATATGCTAATGATGGATTAATTAGGCTTAATAAATTTATCTCGTGGATTACTGAGGACTTGTGTAATTTGTTTTATTATTACTATCCAAACACTTTCGTATGATACCCCTAAAACTTTAGCCCCTGGATTTGAACACCTCCTAACTTGGCTATAAGCCCATTACTGTACTTGCTCTTGGCGCTTGTTTGGATGCGCATGTATTCATCTCAATCCATATGTGTTGAGACCTTGTTTAGATGCATGTGTATCTATTTCAATTCATATGTGTTGGAGTGAAATAGAATAAATTTAATTCAATTCCACTCCAATCAACTTCAATACATGTGGATTGAGATGAATACATACACATCCAAACAAGACCTGAAGTGGATTAAAGTGAAATTAAACTAAATTACGTTCTATTTCACTCCAATATATATGGATTAAGGTGGATACAGGTGCATCAACCTTAATGATTAAATAGACATCGAGTTTCAAGTCACGCACTACTACAGGATGGCCTTGTTGTCCTAGGCGGTAACGGCCTTTAGTCCCGGTTACCGCGCCGGGACAACGATCCCGGGACTAAAGGTGGAATCTTCGGTCCTGGGTCATCGAGCCGGGACTAAAGTGGGACCTTTAGTCCCGGTTGGTGTTACCAACCGGGACTAAAGGCCCTCCAGCCGAGCAAACGTGGCCGCACCCTTTAGTCCCGGTTGATAACCCCAACCGGGACTAAAGGTTCCTTTTTTTTCTTTTTTTTTTGTTTAATTTGTTTTTAGTTCAGTTACACATATTTGTTTAATATATAATATGTTTTTATGTACGTATTCTACGCTGCTAATATAAATACATGCACGCATATAATTACATCTAATTCTCATCTCGAGCATTATTATATTCGAATAAAGTATGAAACTATATATATTATAGATATATATGTATATATACAACACTTTCATAATCTTGTTCTCGAAAATAACGATATTAATAAACATTTAATTTACATCATTTATTCCTTAGGATCAAAGTAGAACTCACCGTTGGGATTTAGCACTTTTTATAGAAGAAATTCCTGCTATAGACTCTTGAACTGCTTTCAAATGGTCTTTTTGTATGACCCTTTGTTTCAACCATTCAGTCTTGCATTTGAAATAAAAGAAAAACTATTAATACATATATATATATATATATATATTCATTTAAAAATAAATAAAAAATTGATATATATGTACTCTGAGGATATTTTAGGAGTTCTTCTTATGTGTGCAGTGATAAATTCACAAACGTAGTATCCACACAAGTTATTACCTGGTTGCTGCCGCAAACACCACTGTACGAGAAGAAGATTATTCTCATCATCTCACACGTAAATTGAAGTACGATATAGTAATTAAACACGTGGGGAAGTATATATAGTACAACTTACTGGTATTTCAACTACATTAAGTGGTGCCTTGCAATCCTTGCGGTGTTGCCGAATAAACTCTTTCCAAACCCTATGCGACCAATAATGTACGATCGTTAATAAATTATGGCAAAGTCTATTCAATAATAGTTGTGCGCGAGAGATCGAAATTACCCCTGGATAATGTCTATCATATCTTGGTATAGGTGCCCGCTCTTTTCTCAACGAGTCCTAAGATTACTAACCGACTTGAGTTTAACTCAATGACAATGAGTATCCAGTGAAACTCTGCATTGGTTTATACACACACGTACATGCATATAAGTTGTATTGATATTACATAAAATGTGTAGACTACATTATTATTAACACTTACTCAAAGTTATACGGGAAAAGTATTATTGTCTTGTCATGCTGCTTCACGAAGAACCTCATGATATTCTTCTGTGCTTCAGATACCCACTGCTCCTTGACAATAATATCAGTTTTGAATACGATATAATGATCAATGAAGCCAACACTGGTGTCTTGTATTGTTTGGAGCTCTGACATCTAGAATCTGTATATAAATATAAGTTACATGTGAGGATAATTATATACACGTACGCATGGAAGTGAGTTTATTAAATAAAAGTAAAATCACTTACAAACAAAAGCAGCTAATGATTGATTTGTCCAGAGCGTCCATGTGGTATAGTTGATACAATTCTTCGAAACTAATATGTAAGATATCATCGCCACGGAAGTAATGATGGTCTCTAAATCTGACAAAGATCCACTCCTCACCCCTGCCACACGCCTGCATGTACCACTTGTTGAGCAAGTACATTTGCGTACCTAATTCATTCAGAGCCGCAGGGTTGTATAGACTTTTGCCAAATTTATAAGTCTTCCAGGTATCAACTTCCAGGTTCTGGATTGGAGCTTTGCCCATCAATTGATCCAAGGTTAAACTAGTTACTTCAAAAAAAAGCATTAAGGTCTTGAACCGACACTTCTCTAGAGTTATCTGGTCGATAGACTTCTATGTTGGAACCATATTCATTAGCAACAAGATTTTGCATTGGTTGCTTTTGTTGTCCGAGCTGTGGGACATCCTTCCCTGATGCTCTTTTTCTTTTCTTATCTACATCATGTGACTTCACGAGGGAGCGGTCATAGTCTGATAGTGGCGGAGGCTTACGAAGTTTAAGCATCTTTTTCTTATGAGCTTCGACCTTCTGCCTCAGCAGATCTTGTGGTATGTAAAAGTACGGTTTCTCCTTAAGCTTCGCTTGTCTCTGCTTTTCGATATCTATAAAAAAATCTTTCACTTTTTGTCTTCTTCAACTGCTATTTGCTCATCAGTCTTTTCAAGAAGTATTTCTTGAGAAATAACTCTTTTTTCGGGGTCTTCTTTGTCGCTGGGACCTTAGACGTCTCTATAGTGCGTCGTTGTGGAGGGGGTGGGGGCGGTGTTGGAGACCGACGTGGAGGCGATGAGGCTGGTGTTGGAGACCGACATGGAGGCATGGGAGATCATTGTGGAGGCGGTGGGGCCGGTGTAGGAGTTGGAGATCGTTGTGGAGGCGATGGGGCCAGTGTAGGAGTTGGAGATCGCCGTGGGGATGAAGTCGTCTCGGCCCCCTGCGATGCTACGATGAGATGGGGAATGAATGATTGGGCTAGGCTAGGGGGAGACCCTGCTACAAAAACAAGTTATGAGTCAATTATTTTTGAAGCCAATATAAAATTAATGGAAAATAATATTTCATTCACTTTCATTCGTACCTAGGGTGAGGTAGGGGAAGCGGTGGCGCCCCAGGAATGATGATGAAGTGTTTGCGCCATTGAATAAATGTCTTCTCTGCTTCTCCTAGTGTCTTCTCCCCATCACCGCCTTCAATGTCAAGAGGAACATTGTTGTAACCTTTGAGCACTCTATCGATCAAGACGCTAGCATATCCAGGTTGAATAACTGACCCATGGATTCTTGGTGTCTTCGTTCGGTCTATTGGAGATACAACCCCGATAGCCACCATGATTGATGCATTATTACCATCTGGAATGTGCAGCTCACATGTTGTTAGAGGCTCGGTAATGTCATCAACAGGGAAGCGCAACCCAGCATCATCTTGAATAACTGGCAGCTCTGTGGAAGCACAACTGCTTTTCATCTGACCAATGGGGCTAATGGTGACTCTCGACGTTGATTGTGATTGCATTTGACTCATTGCTAGCTGCACTTGCCTCTTTATCTCCTCCTGCATTCTTGCCTCAAGAGATTTTTCTCGTTCACGTGATTCAAGCAATGCTTATCGTGACTCATTAACAAATTGCTCCAATACACGGATTCGGTCTGCCTCCTCATCCTTCTTTCTCTGGCGGCTTCTGTAGGTATCCTTGTCTGCTGGGAATGCTTGTAGCCACGGAACAGCCCCATAGCCTCTTGTTCGACCACCATGTTCAGGATTCTCTAGGGCATATATCAATTCATCCTTCTCTCTGTTAGGCTTGAAAACACCACTATCAGCTTCTTTCCCTAGCACGAGCTAGTCTCTGTATTGCTCTCTCAATTTTTTGGCCAAAAATTAGCTTGCCAGTGTCTGGGTCTAGGCTTCCCCCATAAACGTAGAACCAATTCTTCACGCGTTGAGGCTAGTTCTTCTCTATTGTTTTAGGTATGATTCCCTTGACAGTAATCTCTGCTTCTAGGTTCTGCCACTTGGGAATAGCACTCCTATAACCACCTAATCCCATGCGATGATGGTATTGCTTCTGTCGGGCATTCTGCTGATTCCTCATCACACGTTCCTCACTCTCTTGAGATGTCTTGTATTGTACAAAGTCATCCCAATGGGACTCCAACTTGACAAACGCCTTAGCATTGAAATCCGACATATCATTCTTCAAGATAAACTTTTTATACAATGTCTTCTTCCAACTCTAGAACAATGTTGCCATCTTCTTCATTGTCCAATCCCTCACTAGCTCCTTCAAAGCATCATCTGCTTATAATGTGAAATGTTGAGTGATATCTCTCCAAGCTAGGTTCTTGTCACGATCAGATACAAAACTAACATTAGGAGCGGATATCTTCTGCTTCCATTCACGAGCATTAACTGGGATCCTATCCCTTACAATGAACCCACATTGATTGATATATGTCTGAGCATGTGGTCCCAATGGTTTACCGGTGTCGGTGTCGAATTCTGATATTATGAAACGGCCCTCTAATGGCTTTTTTGGCCCTCGAACTTTCCTACTCTTGCCGGTGGTTGATGTAGATCCAGAGACTGGCTACATGAGTAGAAACACAACGATTAACAACAAATATACATACGCATGCATATATAAGAGATGATAGATAATCGAATATACCTCGCCAGTATTTTCTTGCGCGACAATTTGTTGATCTTCAACCACCGGGATATTTAGGATATCCTCATAATCAGCAAAGTACTGACTCGTGTCATCTACATCCGTATTGGTGCCGGCGTTGATAATATCCGCCATTATGTCATCATTCAAGTTATCATCCAGAGCAGCCATTTGTATCTTCAAGATAACACATAGATAGAATTACTATGGCACATAACATAAGTACATGTGATAACACATATAGAATTACTAAATCCAATTAAATATAATAACACATAATATTTCATAAGGATAAACAATAATAAGGTATAGGCTTTGGAATCGAATCAAAAACACTTTCGATCCAAAAACATGGAAATAAGTACATGTATATATACACATAGAATGATACAATTTTCTCTCTCTCTCTCTCAACACATAGAAATAAGTGCATATGTATATATCTCTAGATATGCATGTGATAACACATAGAATGTCTCTCTAGATACAATTTTCTCTCTCTCTCTCGACATATAGAAATAAGTACATGTATATATACACATAGAAATAATTAAGTACATATGTATACATATAGAATCTCTCTCTAGATATGCATGTGATATAGATAGAATTACTAATAAAATATCCAAGTGATATATAGATAGAATTACTAAAATAAAATATGCATGTGATATAGATATAGAATTACTAATAAAATATGCATGTGTCAATTACTAAAACAAAATTAAATCTAACATATATAGAGAGATAGAATATAATTACTAAATCTAATTAAATATAATAACACACATATATCTAGATAGAATTAATTAATAAATCTAATTAAACCTCACATATATACATAGATAGAATTACCAAATCAAAATTAAATCTAACACATATATAGAGAGAGATAGAATAATAATTACTAAATATATCAAAAACTATAATAAAAATTATCTAAAAAACTATCTAAATAAAGTACTAATTAAATTTTAATATATTTAAATCTAACATATATAAAAACTATCTAAAAACTAACAATAAACTACTAATTAAATTTTAATACATTTTAATCTAACATATATATCAAAAACTATCTAAATAAACTAGTAATTAAATTTAACATACATTTTAATCTAACATATATATATATATAACAATCTAAAAGAAATAGAAACTTTGTAAAAAAATATGGCCGAGAGCAGCTAGCTAGCAGGCTAGCTGGGGCGGATGGCGGGCCGGGCAGGGCGTGCTGGCCGGCCACGGGGCCGAGCTGAGCACCTCGCGCGAGGACAACGACGGCGCGGCGTGGTAGATCGACGAGCTCGACGGCCGTCGGGCGGGCTCGACGACGAGGCCGGGCGGGAAGCGGTCGGCGACGGAGGGTGGGCTTGAGTGCGGCGGCGGAGAGACGGCGGATGGCGTGGCCGGGCGGGGGTAGACGACGGTGGCGGCGCGACAGAGACGAGCTCGACGGCCGGGCGGGGCTGGGCGACGGAGGCGAGATCAATGTGTAGATCGAAAAGTAGAAGATGAACAGAACAGGAACCATTCGATATATATAGGGCGGGACCCTTTAGTCCCGGCTGGTAAGCCGAACCGGGACTAAAGGTCCAACCCTTTAGTCCCAGCTTGGCTTCCCTTTAGTCCCAGCTCGGCTTACCAGCCGGGACTAAAGGAGCTTTAGTCCCGGTTGGTGTTAACAGCCATGACTAAATGTATTTTTGGCCAAAATTGTCGCCCACCCTTTAGTCTCGGTTCCTGGCCTAGGCCGGGACTGAAGGTCTGAAAATTTTGGCAGCCCGCCAGAGTAATTAGAAAGGTCTGGAATTTTGATTTTGTTCTCCTTGTTTAATACTAGGTTAATCAATTAATTCTATAGCAACTTCAATACTTTGCAATATTTATTTTAAAAAATACTATTGATTAACTAATTATTTATTGTAAATAAGAAAATTTTGTAACCTAAAGTTTTTAATTTCTTTTATGAATATAGAATATAAATGTTACTAATACTAAGTATTTTGTTAATGCAAAAATATATTTGTAACTTAAAATTAATAAAACTAATATTATTCGATAGAAAATTTATTATCACATTATTATAACGTCAATGTTTTAATTTTTTCTCAGTTTTTTACCAAAATGACAGAAAATTTTTGTTGAACCTATAAAAATAAAGAAAATGTAGTATTTTTGTTCTACAACTTTTTCAAATAAAAAAATAGCATATATAAGGATTGTAGATCTTGATGAGTGGAACAAACTTAATATTCAAAACTTTTCAATTTGAGACAATCTAGGGTTCCGAAAACTAGTTTGTAGGCGTCGAAATTTAAAAATCACAAATTTGAACCATCTAAACTTTCTCAAATGTAAAGTTGACCAAAACAACAATTGTATATCTTGATGAGCTGAACAAACTTGGTATTCAAAACTTTTCAATTGGAGACAATCTACAGTTCCAAAAACTAGTTTGTAGGCGTCGAAATTTAAAAATCATAAATTTGAACCATCCAAACTATTTCAAATGGAAAGTTGACCAAAATAACAATTGTAGATCTTGATGAGTTTAACAAACTTGGTATTCAAAACTTTTCAATTTGAAGTCATTTAGAGTTCATAATACTAGAGTCAAAGTGTTGTTTTTTTATTTGACCAAATTTGACTTGGTCAAACTTGCTCAAATGAGACACTAAATGACCTCAGATGAAAAATCTCTGAATACCAAGTTTGATCATCTCAGCAAGATCTACAATTGTTACATAGCTTATTTTCTCATTTGAGAAAGTTTTATCAAACACTAGTCACAAATTCTTGAATCTCATATAGACTTTCTAAAACTATGTCACACACTTATGAAATTTGAACTATATTTTGTTCAAACTTTCTCAAATAAAAAAATGTCCTATATAAGGATTGTATATCTTGATGAGCTGAACAAACTTTGTATTCAAAATTTTTCAATTTGAGACAATCTAGGGTTCCGAAAACTAGTTTGTAGGCATCAAAATTTAAAAATCACAAATTTGAATCATCCAAACTATCTCAAATGGAACGTTGACCAAAACAACAATTGTAGATCTTGATGAGTTTAACAAACTTGGTATTCAAAACTTTTCAATTTGAATCCATTTAGAGTTCATAATACTAGAGTCAAAGTGTTGTTTTTTCATTTGACCAAATTTGACTTGGTCAAACTTGCTTAAATGAGACACTAAATGACCTCAGATGAAAAATATCTAAATACCAAGTTTGATCATCTCAGCAAGATCTACAATTGTTAAATAGCTTATTTTTCCATTTGAGAAGGTTTTATCAAACACTAATCATAAATTCTTGAATCTCATATAGACTTTCTAAAACTATGTCACACACTTGTGAAATTTGAACTACATTTTGTTCAAACTTTCTCAAATGAAAAAATGGAATATATAAGGATTGTAGATATTGATGAGCTGAACAAACTTGGTATTCAAAACTTTTCAATTTGAGACAATCTAGGGTTCCGAAGGCGTCGAAATTTAAAAATCACAAATTTGAACCATCTAAACTTTCTCAAATGGAAAGTTGACCAAAACAACAATTGTATATCTTGATGATCTGAACAAATTTGGTATTCAAAACTTTTCAATTTGAAGTCATTTAGAGTTCATAATACTAGAGTCAAAGTATTATTTTTCATTTGACCAAATTTGACTTGGTCAAACTTGCTCAAATGAGACACTAAATGACCTCAGATAAAAAAACTCTGAATACCAAGTTTGATCATCTCAGCAAGATCTACAATTGTTACATAGCTCATTTTCTCATTTGAGAAAGTTTTATCAAACACTAATAATAAATTCTTAAATCTCATATAGACTTTCTGAAACTGTCACACACTTACGAAATTTGAAACATATATTAAACATATTACAATGTGAAGTCATAACATATTACATAATATCCGTCTCTAAAATATAATATATTAAACATGCATCGTTGTATCATACGGGCACAACAGTGAATTTCTTCTTGACGTATGACCCTTGGTTATGATCTCGTCGTAACCATGGTGTGTCTTCATCATTTAACATAATGCTTGGATCTTTCTTCACTATGAAGGGTGGAATTCGGACATTTCTTTCATAATCTTCTGATATGTCTGACTTGTCTTCAATTCCCACTATATTTATTTTCCCAGAAAGAACTATGTGGCGCTTTGGCTCATTGATCATTGAGTTGATGTCTTCGTTTTTTCCTCTCTTTGATTTTGTGGACATGTCTTTCACATAGAACACCTGACTCACATCGGCAGTAAGGACGAATGGTTCATCTTTGTACCCAATATTGTTGAGGTCCACTATTGTCATTCCATACTCTTTGTCGACTATTACCCCTCCTCTGGTCAGCTTCACCCATTGGCACCGGAACAAAGGGACTTTAAAATTAGGTGCGTAGTCTAGTTCCCATATCTCTTCTATGCAGCCATAATATGTTTGTATATTCCTATTTGGATCTGTGCCATCTATGCGAACACCACTATTTTGATTGGTGCTCCTTTTATCTTGGGCAACTGTGTAAAATATATTCCCATTTATCTCGTACCCTTGGTACGTGAGGATATGCCATGATGGTTGCCTAGCCAACAAATACAGTTGCTCATCAATATTGTCATCGCCTTGATATTCTTTTCGCAACCAACCACTGAAACTTTCCATGTGCTGACGCCTAATCCAAGCTTCAGTCTTTTCTAGAAACTTGGATCATAAGAACTCCTTATGTATCTCGATGTACGGATGCACCAATGACGAGTTCTGAAGAACTATATAGTGTGCTTTATTGAAATAATCGTCTTCTATGCCAATATATGTTTTCTTCCCTAAAGTTCCTTTACCACTGAGTCTCCCCTCGTGTCGCGATTCAGGAACGCCAATCGGGGCAAGGTCAGGAATAAAGTCAACACAGAACTCAATGACCTCCTCTGTTCCATAGCCCTGGGCGATGTTTCCTTCAGGCTTAGAACGGACTTTGACATATTTCTTCAAGACTTCCGTAAACCTCTCGAAGGGGAACATGTTATGTAAGAACATAGGTCCAAGAATACTAATCTTTTTCACTAAATGAACTAGGAGGTGTGTCATAATATTAAAGAAGGATGGAGGGAACACCAACTCAAAGCTGACAAGACATTGAACCATATCATTCTATAGAGTAGCTAGTTCCACTGGATTGATTGACTTCTGAGAAATTGCATTGAGGAATGCACATAGCTTCACGGTGGCTAGACGTACATGTGGAGGTAGAATTCCTCTTAAAGCAACTGGAAGCAATTACGTCATAAGCACGTGGCAGTCATGGGACTTTAAGTTTAGGAATTTCTTCTCTAGCACATTTATTATACCCTTTATATTGGAGGAGAATTCCGATGGGACCTTGATGCTGCTTAGACATTCGAACATGCTGTCCCTCTCTTCTTTGCTAAGCGTGTAGCTAGCAGGACTTAAGTAATGACGTCCATCATCTGTCTTCTCTGGATGAAGGTTGTCTCATTCTTTCATGCCTTGTAAGTCTTGGCATGCTTCAAGTGAATCCTTTGGCTTCCCATACACACCCATGAATCCTAACAGGTTCACACAAAGATTCTTTGTTAGGTACATCACGTCGATTGCGTTGTGGATCTCTAGGACTTGCTAATAGGGTAGCTCCCAAAAGATGGACTTCTTCTTCCACATGGGTGCATGTCCCTTAGCATCTTTGGGAACAGATTCGCTGCCTTGTCCCTTTCCAAATACTACTTTCACATCCTTGACCATTGCGAGTATATCTTCCCCGGTTCAGTTATGAGGCTTCTTCTAGTGGTCTGGCTTACCTTTAAAATGCTTCCCTTTCTTTCTTACTTGGTGATTCAAAGGAAGGAATTGATGATGGCCAAGGTACATGACCTTTTGACATCTTTTCAAATATATACTGTCAAGGTCATCAAAACAATGTGTGCATGCATTATATCCTTTGTTTGTCTGATCTGAAAGATTACTTAAAGCAGGCCAATCATTGATTTTTACGAACAACATTGCTCGTAGGTCAAAGTATTCTTGTTTGTACTCATCCCAGACATGTACACCTAGTTTGTTCCATAAAACTAGAAGTTCTTCAACTAATGGCTTCAGATAGACATCAATGTCGTTGCTAGGTTGCCTCGGACCTTGGATGAGGATCGGTATCATAATGAACTTTCGCTTTGTGCATAACCACGAAGGAAGGTTGTAGATACATAGAGTAACTGGCCAAGTGCTATGACTAGTGCTCTGCTCCCCAAAAGGATTCATACCATCTATACTTAAGGTGAACCTTAAGTTTCTAGCCTCATTTGCAAACTCTGGAAATTCCCTGTCTATCGCTCTCCACTAGGACCCATCAGCTGGGTATCTCAGCATATTGTCTACCTTACGGTCTTCTTTATGCCACCGCAACAACTTTGCATGGTCTTTATTTCTGAACAAACGTTTTAAGCGTGGTATTATAGGAGCATACCACATAACCTTGGCAGGGATTTTTTCTTTCTAGGACGTTGTTCACCCTCGACGTCACCAAGATCATCGCGCCTGATCTTATACCGTGATGCTTTACATACCGAGCATTCATCTAAATTCTCGTATTCATTGCCATGGTAGAGGATGCAGTCATTAGGACATGCATGTATCTTCTGGATTTTTAATCCCAAAGGGCAGACAACCTTTTTTGCTTCGTACGTAGTGGTGGGAAATTCATTTGACTTCGGAAGCATCTTCTTTATGAGATTCAATAAATTCCCAAATGCCTTGTCGGATACACCATTCTTTGCCTTCCAATGTAGCAATTCTAGTGTTGTACCCAGCTTTTTTTGCCCCTCTTTGGCCATCGGGTATAGCAACTTCCTATGATCCTCAAGCATGCGCTCGAACTTAACTTTCTCTTTTTCACTTTCGCATTCTTGTTGTGCATCACGAATGGCATCGCCAAGAGCATCACCGAGATCATATTCTGCCGCTACCTCTTCTTCATCTCCCCCCATTGTAGTATCATCAAAGGCACCATACTGAGCAATAATGTCATCAATTTCTAAATCTTCTCCTTCACCTTCTTCCATCATGACCCCGCTTTCTCCATGCTTAGTCTAACATATATAGTTTGACATGAAACCTGACTTAAGCAAATATGAATGAAGACTCATTGAGCTTGAATATTCCTTTAAATTTTTACATAGGGCACATGGACAGCACATGAAACCATCCCGCTTATTTACCTCGGCCACACCTAAGAAATTGTGCACGCCCTCAATAAAGTCTTGGGAGCAGCGATCGGCATTGTACATTCAATGGCGTGACATAATCTGCATTACATGACAAATTATGAAAACCTTGAACATAATTAAGTATTTTATTACACAACATAGATGACACACACGGTTGATTAATTAACTAAGCCTGGCTACAACATAAGCAATCCCAACTATCACTAAACAAACTAAAACTACAATGCACTTCAGTAACATAATTATTTCCTGACCATATGCAACTAAAACAGACAAATCATTCGTCTGTTGAATATCAATAAGCTTCTCCTACTGGCTCACTGCCTCATCATCAACAGCCGCTACCTCAAGCGCACCCGAATTCTGCACGTATGTAGCATAATCTTCCTCCCAGTACTAACCATCGCATCCATTGCCCTCCCACTGAAATTAAAGCCAAAAAAATATTTAGTCAAAAATATTCAAGAAAAGCAGGTTAATTAGCCATAATAATCAAATACGTAAGAAACTCACATCGCGATCCGGGCACTTGTAGAAAACACGATCCTTGTTGGGTCCCTGTCTCTTGACTCAGTACCCCATCACAATCTTCTGCTTACACTTGCCATAGATAATGAGAGGGAGTTCTGGCCTCAGTCGTTTCACAACCGAACGAGAGGCCGAGGATCCGGTACCAGTTGTCATCTACTTTCTATACTTATTTTTGCAAACTAATGTAAATTTCATATTTTCTAAAATAATATATTTAAACAAAACTAAAATTATTTATTTATCTAACTAAACCATGAAATATGTACTATGTATAATAGTAAAATACCAAACTATCAAGTGATTTTAGTATTGTAAATCATCATGTGATTTTGAGCTAAAAATGACATAGAAATCATAATCAAATCCACCATATCAAGTTACTTTCTATACTTATTTTTGCAAACTATTGTAAATTTCTCATTTCTAAAGTAATATATTAAAAAAATAAAAATATTTATTTATCTAACTAAACCATGAAATGTACTACATATACTAGCAATACTAAACTATCAAGTGATTTTGATGAACTAATTTAACTTTTGTTTATCCAAACATATATGCAAATCATCATGTGATTTTGAGCTAAAAATGACATAAAATCATAATAAAATCCAACATATAAAGTTATACATGCATCTACATCGCAAAATGAGATAAGCTACTGATAAAACATAAGAGGATTAAGTTTATTACCTCCAAAATCGAAGAGCAACACCAATTGAGGGGGGAGAGCAAGAACAACAGCAAGCTGAAGAACAGAGGCAGTGAGTTTGAATGGAATGGCTCGAGCTCGGGGAGGAAGAAATGAGCTGGTCTATAGGCCGAGATAATTAGTCCTGGTTAGAAGGCCAAACCGGAACTAAAGATTAATCTTTATTCCCGAAGCATCACCCAAACCGGGACTAAAAGCTTTAGTCTCGGCTGGTATTACCAACCGGGATTACCAACCGGGACTAAAGGTTTACCTTTAGTCCCGGTTGGTAATACCAGCTGGGACTAAAGATCCCTACCCCGTGGACGGCCGTTGGGCAAGAACCTTTAGTCCTAGTTGATATTACCAACCGGAACTAAAGGAACCTTTATATCCGGAGCAAAAAAAAAATGTCGAAACTAATATTAAATTAAGACATCCTTAGTGACAGTATCATCGTCATTCCTACTCCTAGCATACTGCTGTGAGGGCGATGGCTTCATGCCATTTGGTTGGTAGATAATCTGACATCGGATGCCACAAGGATAGTACATATCTACATAATTAATTATACAGTAATTAAGCAGTAGCCTTGTACTAGGAATGCTAGCAGGAACGCAGGATCTATCTAGTATCTATCCGTGCTCAGCAATTAGTAACGACTAACAAACCCGGGCGTACAATAATTTAATCCGCAACGCCCAACGCGCCGGCGATGGTAGGGCCAGCGAGTCACGTGACGATGAACTGGTGTGCACTGTGCAGTGAACCGCTTCCGCGTCCGCCTGCCGCATCATGCCATCACATCTCATGATCTCCGGCTGGCCGGCCGGGGAGCGGTGGCCCGCCCACGACGGCGACGGCGGTTCGCGTGATCCGCTTGTTCCCGCCCAAACCCACCTCAGCGTCTCACTCCCTCGTTACTCCGCGGACACCAAATTCTGACAGCAGATCAGAACAGCCTTCTCCGTTCGTTGCCCATACGCAACGCTCCGTGCTCCCGCTGCGGATGGTTCCTAGAATTCAAGATGCACATGCTGCTGCCACGCAAATTGCGGGTGACTCCAATTCTGTTCGCTTTGGCATGCCAAAGCTGGATAAATATAGAGCATTCAAATCCAGCGGAAATTTTTCGGTAAAACCCTTTGGAGCAAATAATTGAATTCCTACAGGTCATATAAAACTCCGAACTCATGGAACGGCTTCTTTCATAATAAAACATTTGATGGAATACCGCCAAGAAACTAAACCTCATGGAGAATATATTTTCTTTCTTCTGACACAGTCTCTTACTGAATTCCTACGTCGTTTATTCTTTCAATCTATCTCTCTTATAAAGATAAACCTCACTAGCAATTTATCTTGTCATGCATAGTATCCACATCAGCATCCACTAGAATATCCCACTAGCATATTCAACTATCTCACCATACAAAGTGTCCACATCAGCATCCACTAACACATATCATTATGTCTTCATTTAAGCTATTCACATTAGCAAACCACAACATTTATTAACATATATTTAGTTGGCCACAATAGAATGCTAAAAATCATCCACTGACATGTATTATGATATTTATTCAATCATATTAGCAAATATAAATAGTATAATTTCACCAGCAATTCCCACAGCAACGCACGGAACATTCTTCTAGTTTCCTATGTTTTTCAATACATAAGATTACACGATACTAGCGCATTCTAATTCTATGTTTTAATGGTTGTGTTGTGTTTCTTTTGTTTTATGAACCACACCAGACAATGCGGGTTCCTATAAATACAATCCTATGGTTTAGAAGACATCATAATAAGGAAAAAGAGAAAAAAAAACTAAAAAAAATCAACTATAGCAGACTGACTAAACAAGCTCATGTCAAGCGTGAATGCTTCATCACACGCCAAGGAGGGAGCCTAGCACCGAAGCGACTGCCAATATGCGTGACCGAAGACCACCATGCTAATAATCAAGCTCTAAACACAATGCCTATCATTATCATCACTATAAGCACCACATTAACTACCATGGGGACTCCCAGGTGTCAGATGGATAGAGGGAGGGAAGTAAGGATTATATTGACGTCAAGAGCATCACCATTGTCGAAGCCATCGAAAAGATGGAGAGAGTGAGTCAAAAACAGGATATCTAAAGGAGACACCTCTAATAAAGATGTGAGACCAAGAGCATCGCGACAAGCTCAGGAGGACTTGAACATGATTTTAACCAAGAGACTTATGGTGGCGGTTATACTTATTGTACCTTTACTACATATATGCCCTTGTGTTGTACCGGGATCATTTTTTTTTACTGAACCTTGTTACTCGAACGTAGGCGCGTGAGCTCCGAGGATTTCGTACCCAACGCGGACTCTGGTCTTCGTATTGGAACCGGGTATGATGCGGACGCGTGAGCTCCGAGCGAAGGATGATTCGTATCGGACATGGATACATGAGCAGGAGCGAGATTTGGTACCACCGGGTAGATGATTACTTTAGAGTCTTTTTAGGTGTAGATAGAAGATAGATTCAAAAACTCTGATTTTTATAGTATTAAAAATAAGGATTTTAGTCACATGTTGCACTCTTTTTTTTTTTTGAACCAGGGAGCTTCCCCATTCCCACTCATTTTGAGTGGAAATACGCTGGGCACCGGGTTCGAACCCGGGTGGCCAAGCTTGCGGCTCACGATGCTGACCAAACAAGCGACTCACTCGTAAACGATCGCTTAAGCCTCCACCACATCGTTGAAGATCTGGGGTAGAGTGTCTGAGTTTGAGGTGAGATGAAGGAGGCAACATTGCTAACCCCAAGAGGGTAATACATATATATGCCATCTTTGGCAGGGCTTCTCAATAGCTTTATCTTCAGCTTCTCTATATATTCAGGTAAAGCCTTGTCAAACACCTCTCTGAGAAACGGCTTCTGCAATGAAGCACCAGAGAGCTGAAGCTATTTTTGACTTGTGCAGGTGAAGCCACTGGAGTGTGGATTCTCTAGCTTCAGTAGCTTTTGTGAGCTTGTGCATTGAAGACGGGTTTTGGCTCCTCCTGTCAAAGAATCCCTTAAGATTAACAATACCAATTTACTCCAAAAATATCTCAAAGATCAGAAAGGTCATAGCTATCTTAGATAATGCACTAATCTATCCACTATTAAAGATATTAGTTTTTCCTATTAAAAACTAGCAATATTTTTTTATAAAAAAGAGTGCTTACCATTAATACTATTAATATATACATGTCATAATGTTTAGTTAAAATATATACATATATCTAAAGTAGCAAATGAATATGATTTTAATTATTTCTTAGTGTCATTGGTATGAGTCATCAAGGAAACATTTGCTATCTACCTAGAACCTAGTACAATTTAGAGATTCTCACTATGTAAATCATAATCACAGTGAGAATAAGATCCAAGCATCTCTCATTTTTTTTCAACAATCCAAATTTAAATCATATACATAATTATTATGAGAATAGATCCAAATAGGTCCTTAGACATCTTACATTGTTTAGGGTGATTTCTAGACGGTTGTTTTAGGTTGGAACTGCCATTATATGTCTCTTTTGCTTAGATATGCTAGAATAAATTGTTTTTTGTTGACACAGCTGCTTACTAGTATTACTAGTCCATGAACCAGTGCTCTCACATGAGCTTGAATCTTAGAAGGCTTAAGAATTAGGGTTTATCTAGATGATGTAATTTCTGAAAACTTTGGTATCAGATATTGTGGTTTTATAAGCCAAATATAGATACAAAATTATGATTTAGAAAAAGGAGGTCATGGGTAGATCGAGTTTCTAAAACTCTAAAATGACTACATATTTGATAAAAATATGGTTTTAAAACTAAAAGGTTTGTTGTATCCAAACACCCGAGAGCTTTTGAAAGCGAAGTATTTTGCAAAATCATAGTATTTTTCCAATACTCTGAAAAGACATTTCAGCCAAACAAGACCTTAGATGTTAAAGTTGATAATTGACATGGAGCTCTCTTGGAGACCTCTTGTTGAAATTTAGAGGATTTTTAGCACAATTTTATTTAGTTGAAACCTAGGTTTAAGATATATAAGTTCATGTTGCATCCTTTTTTGACATCATAATCTGAACTTTAGCTTTTGACCAAAAAAGATCAAGATACGCAAAAGGGGGTTGAATTGGGCTAAACAAAAATTCTCGTGAAATTAAGACCTATCACTTAGCTCATTTCGCCCTGTCGGTGTGAAAAGTGACCAACAAGTAAATATTTGTAAGTTTGCCGTGCGTTGTGATCAGATGTGGCCTAGCACTCAATGACACAAGATTTATACTGGTTCAGGCAACGTGTCCTACGTCCAGTTTCAGTCGGCCGATGACTTTATTTCTGAGCCCAGGTGCTCGAAGTTTGATGTGGGGTTACAAACAAATAGGAATGAGAAAGGGGTGTTAGAGGCCCGGTCGAACTCTGAACCGAGTGGTCGAGAGTGACGGAGGCTCTAAGGTATGCAAGTATTGGAGCGTATGCTCTGTGTGTCTCTAAAGCTTGTTGAGCTGTTGTGTTCTCGAGTCATCGAGAGTCTTCGAGAGAGAGAGACAATGTCTTTTTTCAGGAGAGAGCGCATCCCCTTTTATAGTTGAAATGGATGGCCTTACAAGTCAGAGAGAAAGAGAGAAAGTGTATACGTGTGCTGCCTAGTCTTGTTGCTCACGCCATCAGGTACGGGATAGCTGCCAGCACCCATAATACTGTTTATTCCTAGACGTGTCTGGCAGGCTCTACCGTGTTCACCTGGTACGACAAACGTCGACGCCCACAATATTATTTATGCCCAAACGCATCTAGTAGGCTCTACCGTGTTCGCCTAGTACGGCAAACGTCGGTGCCCACAATACTGTTTGTGGTCTGACGCATCTAGAAGGCTGTATAGTGTTCGTCTGTCATGACCTGGAGGCACCGTCTTGCAGGTGCGCAGGGTATGGCAGGGTACGGTCCTCGGTATTATGGTTGACATGAGCGCCTTACCTTATCTGCTTCGCCTACTCCCTAGATCCACACCGAGCAGGCATCCCCGGTCGGTCGTTCCCAGTCTTCCCCGACCTTGTCGGTCGGGAAAGAGCATCGAGCAGAGGTCCGACGTATCCATGGTCGGAGAAAGGGGTCGGGCGAGGTAGAGCCCGCGACCCAGAGGTCAGGGCTTCGACCAAATCTCTTGGCCGGAGGTGCTGATCGAGGACCGGATCGTAGTCTTGGCTTGTCATTGTGTATCTGGGTCGTCCTAGGCGTGTGCTATCGTTGTGCCGCCTGCTGGGCCAAGTTTTGTAGGGAAGCGGGTCCATTGGAGACCCTAGGTTTATGAACCCGATAGGAGCCCCCGAGCCCCTTTGGGACTTCTGTGAAGTTATGAAGGGGTTGTTATTGGAACTTTGGTGTTTTCCCCCTTGGTTTGTTGTACCACATAGGGTAACCGACTAGGATTTAGGCACCAAGCCTCCATGTGGACTAGCAAAGGCCGTGGAGGCACGCAAAGTGGATATGGGTGCCCAGCCTCCATGGGGAGGACTGGGGAAGGCCGTGGAGGTGCGTCGGAGGGATATTGGCACCCAGCACCTGAGGAAGGGACTAGCGAAGGCCGCGGAGGCACGTCGTGCAGACATAGGAGCCTAGCCCCTAAGGAGGAGACTCACTGGTAATCCATTTTCCACCGGGTGCGTGTGAGCGCACCTAGTGGGTGTAGCCCCCGAGCCTGCAGCCGACTAGGGAGTCAATTTGAGGCTGAGCACCTTGGAACTCTTTTTTGGCGCTGCGGACTCTTGTGTCTCTTTCGGTCAAGGTGTTCACCCGTGTATATTCCGACTGCAACCTATGTGGTCGGCTGGACTCCTGAGTCGGGGTCGGGTGGCCCGAGCCCCTGAGTCCCATTGGGCTCGGTAGGGGTCAGTCAAGTTTCGTGCGTCACCCGTCCATGGTTTCCACAACTGGAGGGATTGAGCTAATGTCGCTTGCCTCGATGGCTCGAGTGACGCGCTCGGTGAGCTTAGTAGCAGGCATGTCCGAGTGGAATCTGGGTCCGTCGTTCATAACAGGGTTGGCATAGCCCTCGTGTGGCATTCCACTACTCCTTAACCTGCTCCACGGCAGATGCCCGAGCCATTCTAGAGACTGACTCAGGTGGTCCACTGGCCTCCCCTCGATGAAGATTCTATAGGCATGGCTCGAGGTCAGGATCGAACAAGAAGATCGAGATGACCTTGTTCGCTTCTGAGCGGATTAAGCGAAGGCCGCTGGGGCTCATCTGTGTTTTCTCCCCTGGCCCTATTTGACACGAGACGGCCTCAAGCCCTTCGTGGGCCTGCCTTCAAACCCCGATCAGTCGTCACTCATATTGAATGAGACGGCTACCGCTTCATGACACGACATGAAGCGTTGTGATGCAACAATTGCATATGCAATGCTTGGATGTATGGGATGAATGTATGTATGAATGTATGAATGCATGCATGAGAATGGATGAATGAATGCTCATGCACTGGAAAAGAAGAACGGGGGTTAGTAAAGTTACCACGATGGCTCGAGTGACGGGTTCGGGGAGCTCCTATCGGATATGTTCGAGTGGAATCTAGGTCCATCGTTCTTGACAGAGTCGGCATAACCCGCATGGGGCATCCCACTGCTCCTTACCTATCTCTCGGTAGCCACTTGAGCCGCCCGATCAACTCGGGTGACCAGTTGGCCTCTCCTCGATGGAGATTCTATCGGTGGGCCCCTCCAAACCCTGCCTAGGAAGATGGAGGGTCATTTACATGTGGTTACGCCTTATTTCCCATGCTCAGGTTGCGGTAGTGGTGGGCCTCGCCTAGGCGGCGTTCCATTGGGCAGGCCACATCCCATCAGCCAGAGCCACAAACCCAAGAGGTCGAGTGAGGCGAAGCCTGTGACCCAGACATCGGGCGAGGCAGAGATCGAACCCAAGGGGTTGGGCGAGGAGGAGCCCATGACCCAGATGTTGACCGAGGTGGAGCTCAAACCCAAGGGGTTGGGCGAGGCGGAGCATGTGACCCAGAGGTCAGGCGAGGCGAAGCTCGAACCCAAGGGGTCAGGTGAGACAGAGTAGTTCACCATGTAGTGGGTGATGGAGGCTCATCGTTCGACCATAGCAGCAGATGTGCGCCAGGAAGACGTTGTCCAACCTGCGGAGGTAGTGGAGGGTGAGTCAGACGCGAGCGTCATCCCGTCCCCAACCAAGCCGAATGTCATTCCGACCATAGCCGACTGCCTTTGTCCTCGTCAATCGCATCATCAGCCGACGTAGCCAGGGGGCCATAATGGAATTAGAGTAGAAATAGTTAGTTTATGTAAAACATGAGTACGTGGAGGAGCCCCCGTGTGAATAGTTTTACATTCGTGAATATTTTAAGTTCGTTTTGTGATGAAATCACTCATGAGGGGAAGCTTGTCCTGTCCACCCTTGTTTTTACCCTTGCGTGGCTTTGTTTTTTGTCCTTTCTTTTTTGCACCTGCCCGTTGACCCATAAGCTGCAACCTTAAGAACCCAGGCATGGCCCATGAGGCTCAGCTGCTCATAACCATAGGTCATGGCGGGGTGTGATTGGTCGAGAGGTTAAAGCGCAAGTTATGTAGGGTAATCAAAGGAACGGAATTCCCTTTCATTTGGGCGACGCCATTTCATTTGGGCAAAAAGTATTACTACATGATAGTAAAAAAGGACAGTGACATCACACCCCCATGGAGCCCCCGAGCGACCTAGGCCAAGAGTGCTTAGGCTAGGGCAATGTAGGAGCAAATGTTGAATGGAAATAAGCGGTAAGACCGAGCTTTAGTGAAAGAAATGACATAACTGTTCGATGTTCCATGTGTTGCTGAGAGCGTTACCGTTGTCGTCCTTCAGCCGGTAGGCGCCTGGTCGGATCACCTCGGCCACCGCGTATGACCCTTTTGAAAGGTTCTAATGGCTAGGGGGGTGAATAGCCTATTAAAAATTTTTACAACAACACTTAGCAAACCAGTTAGACAATTATGAGGCGAAGCAAGTGTTGCGCTAGCCTACTAAAAATGCAAGCCACCAACCACAATTCTAATTTCTATAGTTTCTAACCACACAATGGCTATGTCACTATACTAAGTTAGTGTGCTCTCAAAAGCTAACTAAAGAGCCACACTAACAAAACTAATAAGCTCTCACAACTAGCTACACTAAAGATCTTGATAACTAGTTTGCGGTAATGTAAAGAGAGTGAGCAAGATGGTTATACCGCCAAGTCAAGGAGTGAACCAATCAATCACAAGAAAGAATACCAATGAAGACCAATCACCTCGGAATCAAATGATGACACAATGATTTTTTACTGAGGTTCACTTGCTTGCTGACAAGCTAGTCCTCATTGTGGTGATTCACTCACTTGGAGGTTCACGCGCTAATTGGCATCACACGCCAAACCCTCAATAGGGTGCCGCACAACCAACACAAGATGAGGATCACACAAGCCACGAGTAATTCACTAGAGTACCTTTTGGCTCGCCACTGGAGAAAGGTCAAGAACCCCTCACAATCACCACGATCAGAGCTAGAGACAATCACACCCTCTGCTCGATGATCCTCGCTGCTCTAAGCCATCTAGGTGGCGGCAACCACCAAGAGTAACAAGTGAATCCCGCAGCGAAACACGAACACCAAGTGCCTCTAGATGCAAACACTCAAACAATGCACTTGGATTCTCTCCCAATCTCACAAAGATGATGAATCAATGATGGAGATGAGTGGGAGGGCTTTGGCTAAGCTCACAAGGTTGCTATGTCAATGCAAATGGCCAAGAGAGTGAGCTTGAGCCGGCGATGGGGCTTAAATAGGGAGCCCCCATGAATAGAGCCATTGGGCTCCTCACTGCACTAAACACGGGGTGACCGGACGCACAGGTCAGATCGACCGGACGCTGGACCCCAGCATCTAGTCGCGCGATGTGTGCCATGTGTCCCCTACTTCAAATGCTGATCGCCCGATCTCAATGGTCATCAGTACATTTAAGTTGTGACCGAACGCGCTGCTTCAAAGTGACTGGACACTGGACCTCAGCGTCCGGTCATTTCCAGTAAGCATCCAGAAGCGGGAAATCATGATCGGACATGTCCAGTCATGCTCGACCGGACACACCCAGCGTCCGATCACTCAACGTCATCATACGTCATACTGACCGGACTCAGGCCCTGAGCGTCCGGTCAGTTTTTGCGCTAATGTCCGGTCATGAGACCGAAACCATGTGCTCTCTGTTGTCACTGACCAGACGCGCTGGTCCAACCGAGACTAGCGTCCAGTCACTTATAGTGACCTCCATCTTTTCTGTATAGGGCGTCGGTGGCATCATCGGACTGTCCGCACTCTATGGGTAAACAATCCACTAGTGAAGTTTCTTACCCTTGCTCAAATGTGCCAACCACTAAGTGTATCACCTTGTGCACATGTGTGTTAGCATATTTTCACAAACATTTTCAAGGGTGTTAGCACTCCACTAGATCCTAAATGCATATGCAATGAATTAGAGCATCTAGTGCCACTTTGATAACCGCATTTCGATATGAGTTTCACCCCTCTTAATAGTATGGCTATCGAACCTAAATGTGATCACACTTGCTAAATGTCTTGATCACCAAAACAAAATGGCTCCTACCATTTATACATTTGCCTTGAGCCTTTTGTTTTTCTCTTTCTTCTTTTTAAGTCCAAGCACATGATCATTACCATGGCATCACCATCATCATGTCATGATCTTCATTTGCTCCACCACTTGGACTAGTGCTACCTATCTCATAATCACTTTTGTTAAACTAGGTTAGCACTTAGGGTTTCATCAATTTACCAAAACCAAACTAGAGCTTTCAATCTCCCCCTTTTTGGTAATTGATGACAACCCTTTTACAAAGATATGAATTGAAATTCAATTGAATCCATGTTGCTTGTTCAAGCATATTTACTATGTGTAAAAGGATATGGACAAGTTTTATGAACTCCATATGGTAGCAATTGCACCCCCTACATATGTGCTAAGAGTTTGGATTGAAGCTTGCATATATGTTTAGATAGGAAATATAGGAGACAATGTCTATTAAATGATGCTAAGGTATAAAAGATGGACCTTTGAAGCGTGATACCAATCGGAGTGCACAAATATACCATCCTTAGCACCATGGTTAGCTCGATACCACTTGGAAATGAAATCACTAGATAACCTATGCATGCTAGTTTTTTATTTCATCATTCAAACCTACAACTAGCATACACCACACAAGCATAGATATTGAAATTTAAAACTTGTGCCATGCAAGAAAACATATGAAATGCACATTCAAATGCACCATACAAGTTCATGAGCTTGCTCCCCCTACTTGTGTGCTAAAAATTTTAATTGATCTCTTTCCTTTATCATATCTCAATTGATCCCTTTTCTTTATCATATCTCTCCCCTATGTCAAGTTCTCCCCTTTGTTGTCTTTTCACCATCGTAGTACACTAATATCTTTTGTTTTTCTCCCCATGTACTAATATCACTAATATCTTTGTTTTTCTCTCCCTTTGTCATCAATGACTACAAAGGTTCAAAATATAGATAGGTTGAGATTATCAATGTCAATCAATGGGGTGAGGATCATTTTCCCAAATTGGGTCCAATCTAGATCATTTGCCAAAGATATTTAACTCGGTTTGATCCAAGGACAAGCTTCTTCACACCTCCAAATAAGGGTTATCTTGTACCATGTTGTGTTAAACACTTATAGCTCATTTTCTAGATCAAAACTAGGTTTACAAGCCCACCAACATGTCATATGCTACCACTAGACCAAATTAAGCATAGGAGTAATAGTGGTACCATACAATCATCAAATTTATTTGATTTTCATGTATGAGCCTATTAAATGTAAAAGATGACTAGATGCACTAAGCATGTCCTTAGCAAGAATGTATGTCATGCCAATCAACTTTTACCTTGGATTGCTCGAAGGAGAGGCATGTCATATAAGTGGGGGTGCATCAACACATATTTGAGAAATCCAATATGTTCAACTCATTCCTTAGCTTGCAAAACCTTTTCTCATCCAATGGCTTGGTGAATATATCGGTAAGTTGATCTTCGGTGCCTACACTCTCAATGCAAATGTCCTCTTTTTGTTGGTGATCTCTTATGAAATGGTGGTGGACATCATTGTGCTTTGTTCTTGCATGTTGAACCGGATTGTTGGTCAACTTGATTGCACTCTCATTGTCACATAACAATGACACTTCCTTGAACTCGATTCTAAAGTCACTCAAAGTGGCCTTCATCCAAAGTATTTGTGCACAACAACTACCGACGGATATGTATTTGGCTTCAGCGGTTGATAATACAATACTATTTTGCTTCTTTGATGGCCATGAAACAAGTGATCTTCCCAACAATTGACATGTGCCTGAGGTGCTCTTCCTTTCAACCTTGCATCCCGCATAATCCGAGTTGGAGTAACCAACTAGCTCAAACTTTGCTCCTTTGGGATACCATAAATTAACATTTTGTGTATGCTTCAAGTACCTCAATATTCTCTTTGTAGCCTTCAAATGACTTTCTCTTGGTGATGCTTGAAATCTTGCACACATGCATACACTAAACATGATATCTGGTCTTGATGCGGTCACATAGAGTAGGCTTCCAATCATAGACCGATATAATTTTTGATCCACCATATTGCCACTTGCATCACTATCCAAGTTGCCATTTGTTTCTATTGGTGTACTAATGACTTTATTATCACTCATGCCAAACTTCTTGATCATGTCCTTGATATACTTGCCTTGACTCACAAAAGTACCATTCTTCAATTGCTTGATTTGAAGACCAAGGAAGTAACTCAACTCTCCAATCATGGACATCTCACACTCATTAGCCATCATCTTTCCAAATTCTTCATAAAAATCTTGATTGATTGATCCAAATATGATGTCATCAACATAGATTTGCAATACAAATAAATCTTTTTTAATCTTCTTGATGAAAAGAGTGGTGTCAACCTTGCCCATCATGAACCCTTTAGAGAGTAGAAAATCCCTCAATCTCTCATACCATGCTCTAGGTGCTTGCCTCAAGCCATACAATGCCATCTTCAACTTGTACACATGGTCGAGCTTCTCTTCATCTTCAAAACTGAGAGGTTGCTCAACATATACTTCTTCATTGATGTAAACAATGAGAAATGCACTCTTAACTTCCATTTGATAGAGCTTGATGTTGTGAGCACAAGCATAGGCTAGCAAGATCCTAATTGCTTCCAATCTAGCAACTGGGGCATATGTTTCTCCAAAGTCAAGACCTTCAACTTATGTATAGCCTTGTGCTATCAATCTTGCTTTGTTCCTTACCACTATCCCATCTTGATCTTACTTGTTTCTAAAGACCCATTTGGTTCTAATCATATTGTGTCCCTTTGGTCTCTCTACTAATTTCCATACTTGATTTCTTGTGAAGTTATTCAATTCTTCATGCATAGCATTCACCCAATCATCATCCTTCAATGCTTTATCTATCTTCTTTGGTTCAATGGATGACACAAATGAGAAATGCTCATAAAATAATGTTAATCTTGATCTTGTTTGTACACCTCTAGAAATATCACCAATTATAGTGTCCAATGGATGATCCCTTACAATATTGGTTGGTTGGAGGATTGGAACTTGATTGCTTGCACTTGCTTGATCATTGGGTTGAGATGATGTACTAGCCACTTGATCTTGTTCATTGTCATGAGAGCCACTTGTACTAGCTTGAGTTGTATCATTTTGCACATTTGAGTTAGAGAGCACTTGTACTTGATCATCTTCATCATCATTCACTTGCCTAGGCCTCAATTCACCAGCATCCATGTTCTTCATGGCATTTGAAAGTTGAATGCATGTAACATCTTTCAAGTTTTCATTCTCTTCTTATGAACCCTTGGTTTCATCAAATTCAACATCATAAACTTCCTCAAGAGTACCACTCTCTAAATTCCAAACTCTATATGCTTTGCTAGTGGTTGAGTATCGAAATAGGAATCCTTCATCACATTTATTGTCAAACTTGCCCAATCTAGTGCCTTTCTTCAAGATATAGCATTTGCAACCAAAAACCCAAAAATTTGCAATGTTGGGCTTTCTACCATTCAAGAGCTCATATGGTGTCTTCTCTTTCAATGGGTGACAATAGAGACGGTTGCTACAATAGCAAGCCATGTTGATAGCTTCGGCCCAAAAAGATTGACTCACATTGTACTCACTAAGCATAGACCTTGCCATATCAATGAGTGTCCTATTATTCCTCTCGACAAGGCCATTTGATTATGGAGTGTACTTGGTCGAGAATTGATGTCTAATTCCAAATTTATCATACAACTCATCAATTCTAGTGTTCTTGAACTCACTACCATTGTCATTTCTAACTCTCTTGATGGTTGTTTCAAACTCATTGTGAATTCCCTTGACAAATGATTTGAATATTGCAAACATATCACTTTTGTCCACTAGAAAGAATACCCATGTGTATCTAGTATAATCATCCACTATCACAAAGCCATATTTGTTACCACCAATGCTAGTGTACTGAGTTGGCCCTAACAAGTCCATGTGCAATAACTTAAATGCTTTGCTAGTGCTCATCATGCTTTTCTTAGGATGGGTGTTTCCAACTTGTTTGCCGACTTGACAAGAGCTACAAAGCTTATCCTTCTCAAACACAACATCTTTCAAACCTCTAACCAAGTCATGCTTAACCAATCTATTCAATTGTTTCATTCCAACATGACCAAACCTTCTATGCCATAACCAACCCATGCTAGACTTAGTGAACAAATATGTAGATAGTTTAGCTTCACTAGCATTGAAATCAACCAAGTATAGATTCTCATATCTAAAGCCTTTGAAGATAAGTTAGAGACATCTACACTTATGATCTCTACATCATCTACCCTAAATATACATTTGAATCCAAGATCACACAATTGAGCCACGGATAGCAAATTGAAGTTCAAGCTCTCTACTAGCAACACAATGGAAATGCTCATGTCATTGGATATTGCAATCTTACCAAGCCCTTTGACCTTGTATTTGTCATTGTCACCAAATGTGATACTATCATAACCATCATTTCCATTGGTGTTGATTGAGTTGAACATTCTTCTATCACTAGTCATGTGTTGAGTGCACCCACTATCAAGAACCCAATGCCTTCCTCTGGCTTTGTAATTGACCTACAAAAGAAGATTAATTCTTTTTAGGTACAAGCTCTTTGACACCCAAATAGCTTTCTTCTTCTTTGAGCCCATCCAAGGTTTACCAATGAACTTAGCCTTTACACCATTTGCACTCTTAGTAAGCATATAGAAAGAATCAAGCTTAATGGAGGATACATTAGCATTTTTGCTCTTGTTGTTGCATTCATGCTCTTTATAACCAACTTGGTTGTAACTAGTGTAAAATCAACCATTGTTCTTCACAAAACTAGTCTTGTGAGGAGCAAAGGCCACCTTGCCTTTCTTGGGGGTATAACCCAATCCCTCTTTGTAGAGAGAAGCTCTTTGGCTACCCAAGCACATAAGCAAGCGGTCCTCACCACCATAGGCCTTAGCCAAGGTGTGAGTGAGCTTATTGACCTCCTTATTGAGGTTCTCATTCTCAACCATTAGTGAGGCATCACAAGTGAAATCATCACTACTAGATGAGGTGGAAGTAGAAGTACTACAAGAAGGGTTAGAGGGAGCAACAATGATAGGCATAGATAATGGTTCATCAATTATATCACAAGTTAAGCCTACATCATGAGTCTCAACATGCGTCTTTTTATTTTGTTCATTAAGCAAAGAGGAATGAGCCTTTTCAAGCTTTTTGTGAGCATTGCCAAGCTTTGCATGGGCTTTCTCTAGCCTCTCATGAGATGCATTGAGCTCATCAAAGGCTTGCTTAAGGGCTTTTAATTCCTTATGCAAGCTTTTGCATTCCCTTCTCCTAATGCCAAAGTGTTCTTTAACATCTTCTAGCATGTCAAATAGTTCATCCTTAGTAGATTCATCATTATCACTATTACTTTCATTTTCATTTTTATTATCATGTTCCTCATCACTTCCATCATCACAGATTTGTACCTTAGTGGCCTTAGCCATGAAGCATGATGGAGTGTCAAAGAGAGAAGGCTTCTCATTGATAGCAATGCTTGCAAGTGCCTTCTTCTTGGTGGTCTTGTCATCATCACTATCATCATCATCACTTGAGGAAGCATCACTATCCCAAGTGACCACATATGAGCCACCCTTCTTATTCTTGAAGGTCATCTTGTCCTTCTTCTCTTTCTTTTTCTTCTTATCCTTCTTCTTGTTCTTGTCATCATCTTTGTCACTATTGTATGGGCATTGAGCAACAAGATGATATTTGCTTCCATAATTGAAGCACCTTCTTGACTCTTTCTTGTTCTTGTATGAAGACTTCTTTCTTCTAGTATGGTAGCCCTTCTTCATCATGAACTTCCCAAATCTCTTGACAAAGAGAGACATCTTCTCATCATCATCGTCATCCCATGAGCCATCTTCACTTGATGTATCTTGCTTTGCCTTGCCCTTGAATGATGTGGCCTTGAATGCCACGCTCTTCTTCTTCTCATCCTTCTTCTCATCTTTCTTCTCCTTCTTTTCTTCATTCTCATCTTCATCTCTATATGTATCATCGGTCATTATATCTCCCAACACTTGGTTTGGTGTCATGGTATCCAAACCACTCCTCACTAGAATAGTGACCAATGTACCAAATCTTGAAGGCAAACATCTCAAGAACTTTTGGAGAGAAGTCCTTGTCCTTCACCTCTTCTCCAAGTGCTTTAAGATCATTGACAAGCACTTGAAGCATATGGAACATCTCTGACACACTCTCATCCTCCTTCATCTTGTAGCTTGCAAACTTCTCTTTGAGAAAGTATGCCTTTGCACCCTTCATGGCTTGAGTACCCTCAAATGATTCCTCTAATTTCTTCCATGCCTCATGAGCTCTCTCAATGTTCTTGATTTGCTCAAAAGTTCTCTCATTCAAAGCATCATGGATGGCACTAAGAGCAATGTCATTATTTTGGAGTAGCATTTCTTCAGCGGCGGTGGGAGCCTCTTCATATTCAATCTCAATCTTTGTCTCTACCACCTTCCAAACTTTCCTATTGATTGATTTGAAAGTTGTCATCTTAGCTTTCCAATAGGGATAATTTGAGCCATCAAATTGAGGTGGCTTCTTGGTGTTGTTGATTTGAGCCATTTTTACACCGAAGGTTGTTAAGCCTTAAATCACGGTGACCTCAGCTCTGATACCACTTGAAAGGTCCTAATGGCTAGAGGGAGGTGAATAGCCTATTAAAAATTTCTACAACAACACTTAGCAAACCAGTTAGACAATTATGAGGCGAAGCAAGTGTTGCGCTAGCCTACTAAAAATGCAAGCCACCTACCACAATTCTAGTTTCTATAGTTTCTAACCACACAATGGCTATGTCACTATACTAAGTTAGTGTGCTCTCAAAGGCTAACTAAAGAGCCACACTAACCAAACTAATAAGCTCTCACAACTAGCTACACTAAAGAGCTTGATAACTAGTTTGCGGTAATGTAAAGAGAGTGAGCAAGATGGTTATACCGCTGAGTCAAGGAGTGAACCAATTAATCACAAGAAAGAATACCAATGAAGACCAATCACCTCAGAATCAAATGATGATACAATGATTTTTTACTGAGGTTCACTTGCTTGCCGGCAAGCTAGTCCTCATTGTGGTGATTCACTCACTTAGAGGTTCACACGCTAATTGGCATCACACGCCAAACCCTCAATAGGGTGTCACACAACCAACACAAGATGAGGATCACATAAGCCATGAGCAATTCACTAGAGTATCTTTTGGCTCGCCACCGGGGAGAGGTCAAGAACCCCTCACAATCACCATGATCAGAGCCAGAGACAATCACCACCCTCTGCTCGATGATCCTTGCCGCTCCAAGCCATCTAGGTGGCGGCAACCACCAAGAGTAACAAGCGAATCCCATAGCAAAACACGAACACCAAGTGCCTCTACATGCAAACACTCAAACAATGCACTTGGATTCTCTCCCAATCTCACAAAGATGATGAATCAATGATGGAGATGAGTGTGAGGGCTTTGGCTAAGCTCACAAGATTGCTATGTCAATGCAAATGGCCAAGAGAGTGAGCTTGAGCCGGCCATGGGGCTTAAATAGGGAGCCCCCACAAATAGAGCCGTTGGGCCCCTCATAGCACTGAACACGGGGTGACCAGACATGCAGGTCAGATCGACCAGACGCTGGACCTCAGCGTTCGGTTGCACAATGTGTGCCATGTGTCCCCTGCTTCAAACGCTGATCGCTGGATCTCAATGGTCATCAGTACATTTAAGTTGTGACCGGACACGCTGCTTTGAAGTGACCGGACATTGGACCTCAGCATTCGGTCGTTTCTAGTAAGTATCCAGAAGCGGGAAATCATGACCGAACGCTTCTGATCATGGTCGACCAGACACACCCAGCGTCCGGTCACTCAACGTCATACTGACTGGACTCATGCCCTGAGCGTTTGGTCATGAGACCAAAACCACGCGCTCTCTGCTGTCACTGACTGAACGCACCGGTCCAATCATGACCAGCATCTAGACACTTACAGTGACCTCTGTCTTTTCTATATAGGGCGTCGGTGGCACTGTCGGACTGTCCACACTCTACGGGCGAACAATCCACTGGTGAAGTTTCTTACCCTTACTCAAATGTGCCAACCACCAAGTGTATCACCTTGTGCACATGTGTGTTAGCATATTTTCACAAACATTTTCAAGGATGTTTGCATTCCACTAGATCCTAAATGCATATGCAATGAGTTAGAGCATCTAGTGGCACTTTGATAATCGCATTTCGATATGAGTTTCACCCCTTTTAATAGTATGGCTATCGAACCTAAATGTGATCACACTCGCTAAGTGTCTTGATCACCGAAATAAAATGGCTCCTACCATTTATACATTTGCCTTGAGCCTTTTGTTTTTCTCTTTCTTCTTTTCAAGTCCAAGCACTTGATCATTACCATGACATCACCATCATCATGTCATGATCTTCATTTACTCCACCACTTGGACTAGTGCTACCTATCTCATAATCACCTTTCATAAACTAGGTTAGCACTTAGGGTTTTATTAATTTACCAAAACCAACCTAGAGCTTTTAATCTCTCCCCTTTTTGGTAATTGATGGCAACCCTTTCATAAAGATATGAATTAAAATTCAATTGAATCCATGTTGCTTGTCCAAGCATATTTACTATGTGTAAAAGGATATGGACTAGTTTCATGAAGTCCATATGGTAGCAATTGCACCCCCTACATATGTGCTAAGAGTTTAGATTGTAGCTTGCACATATGCTTAGATAGGAAATATAGGAGATAATGTCTACCAAATGATGCTAAGGTTTCATGAACTCCATATGGTAGCAATTGCACCCCCTATATATGCTTAGAGGATCACTAGGACCTCTACAACCTATCACCCAACATACTTTTTGAGTCGGTCAAAGATGCGGGGCTTGAGTCCTTGGAGAACCATGCCATTGGTCGACTCGACCTGACCATTAGTACGTGGGTGTCCGATCGAGGCCCAATCAATCCTAATGATGTATCCATCACAGAAGTCCAGGAACTTCTTCTCGATGAAGTTTATTCCGTGGTCGGTGATGATATAGTTAGGGACACCAAACCTATAGATGATGTCGAGGAAGAACTTGACTGCCTCGTTCGAGCGGATATTGGTGATGGGCTTTGCCTCTATCCACTTGGTGAACTTGTCCAATGCTATGAGTAGGTGTGTGAAGCCACCTAGGGCCGTTTTGAGGGGTCCGACCATGTCGAGGCTCCAGACCACGAATGGCCAGGTGAGTTTATCAAGCTCCTACGCCGGTAGGTGAGTTTATCAAGCTCCTACGCCAGTAGGTGAGTTTATCAAGCATAGAACTAGCATCCTTCACACTTGCGGACAACCTCCTTGGTGTCTCAGAGTGTAGTGGGCCAGTAGAAACCTTGGCGAAAGGCTTTCCCGACTAGCGACCTCGGGGCAGCGTGACGTCCACAGATTCCAGCGTGGACCTCGAGGAGGAGCTGTTTCCCCTGGTCGGTCAGGATGCACTTCATGAGTACTCTCGATAGACTCCATTTGTATAGCTCGTCACCGATGGCGACGAACGTCTTGGCACGTCGAGCGATTCATCATGCTTTAGTCCTTTCTAGTGGGAGAACCTCCTCAAGGAGGTAGGCGAGTAGTGGGTGCTCTCCAGTCTGTCAGATCGAGTGCCATCATGGCGATGTTGCTGGGGGACGTTGCCATGGAGGCCCCAAGGTCAAAGCCCCCGAGCACTTGGTTGGGGTTGGGGCACGTCGGAGGGTCGAAGCCCCTTGAGTGACAGATTGGTGTTTGAGTGAGTCTAGGTTGGATCCTCTAGAACCCGGGCAGACAGCTTGTGGAGATCATTGATGAAGACCCCATGTGGAGACAGAACCCGTCTAGAGGCCAATTTCACGAGGAAGTCAGCGGCATCGTTGTCCTTTCGGGGGGCATGATGTAATTCGATCCCTTAGAACTTGTCCTCAAGCTTATGCACCTCCTGGCAGTATGCTGCCATGATAGGGCTCTTGTAGAAGGACTCCTTCATGACTTGATTGACGACCAACTCTGAGTCACCATGGACATATAGCCGCGTGACGTCGAGCTCGATGGCGATGCAAAGTCCATTGATGAGGGCTTCATACTCCGCGGCATTGTTCGAGGCTAAAAAATGGAGACGAATCGCGTAGCAGGGCCTGTTCCTATCAGGGGAGATCAGAACCACTCCAGCCCCTAAGCCAGGCACCATGACCAACCTATTGAAGTACATCGTCCAGTACTCGTGGGTGACATCCAGGGTTGAGAGCTGGACTTCCATCCATTTAGTGATGAAGTCGATGAGAGCCTAAGACTTAATAGCGGTATGGGGGATATACCTGATGTCGTGGCCCATGAGCTCGAGAGCCCATTTGCAGATTCATCCCATGGCGTTGCGGTTGCGGACGATGTCTCCTAGCGGGTATGAAGTGACGATGATGACTTCATGATCGGTGAAGTAGTGTAGGAGCCTTTAGGTCACCATCAAAATGGCGTATAGAAGCTTCTAGACCTAGGGGTAGCAAACCTTAGCATCGACGAGTACCTCACCGACAAAGTACACTGGTCATTGGACCTTTAGGGGGTGTCCCGGCTCCTCCCTCTCGACGATGAGGGCGGCGCTCACAACGTGGTTGCTTGACGCGATGTAGAGGAGGAGGGATTCTCCTCGTTTGGGAGCGACGAGGATTAAGGCCGACGTCAGTGATGCTTTGAGGCTTTTCAAAGCCTATTGTGCCTCCTCTGTCTAGACAAATGCGTCTGTCTTCTTGAGAAGTTTGTAGAGAGACATCCCCCGTTCGCCTAGTCGAGAGATGAATTGGCTTCGAGTGGCCAGACAGTCGATGAGCCTCTATACACCCTTTACGTTGCGTATAGGGCCCACATTGGAGACAGCCATGATTTTTTGGGGTTCGCTTCAATGCCGTGCTCAAACATGATTTATCTGAGCAACTCCCCCTTCAGAACCTTGAAAACACATTTTTTGGGATTCAATTTGACGTTGAACCTTCGAAGGTTCACGAATGTGGCGGCCAAGTTTGCAATCAGGTCGCTAGCTTGAGCCGTTTTCACCGCTATGTCATCTACATAGATGGCTATTGTTGGTTTTGGCCGCTCAACTTGGTCGGGTTGGTCAGGTGGGTTGATTTAGTCGATGAAGCATCGCTGCATGCACCATTGATAAGTGGCACCGGCGTTCTTTAGACCAAAAGCCATGGTTATGTAATAGTACGAACCATACGGGGTGATGAATGAAGTCACGACCTGGTCGGACTCTTTCATCATGATCTGGTGGTAGCCTGAGTAGGCATCCAGGAAGGAGAGGATTTTGCACCCTGAGGTGGAGTCGACTATCTGGTCTATGCGTGCCAAAGGAAAATGGTCCTTTGGACACACCTTGTTGAGGCCAGTATAATCAACATACATTCTCCATTTCCCATTCTTCTTTTTCACAAGAACAGGATTAGCTAGTCAGTCAGAGTGGTATACCTCTTTGATGAATCTCGCTGCCAGGAGTTTGATGATCTCCTCGCCTATGGCCCTATGCCTCTCATCATCAAAGCGACGCTAGTGTTGCTTGGTGGGCTTTGAGCCTAGGATGACGTGTAGTGCATGCTCAGTGACCTCCTTCGATATGCCTGGCATGTCAAAAGGTTTCCATGCGAAGACATCATGATTGGCGCGTAGAAAGTCGGTGGGCTCGCTTTCCTATTTGGCCGAGAGCTTGGTCCCGATCCACACCGTTTTGGTTGGGTCGATGGGGTCGATCCCCACCACCTTGGTTTCCTTGGTTGGATGGAAGGCACTTGAGGAGGTCGGCTCGTTGCAGTCAGGGACTGCTGGAGTCACCAAATTCCCAAGCTCTGGGAGCTCAGTAGTGGTGAGCTCGTAATGCTCGTGATCGCATGTGTAGGCATGCGAGAAGGTGCTACCTATGGTGATGACGTCGTTTGGCCCTAACATCTTTAGCTTGAGTAGGTGTAGTAGGGATCGCCATGAACTTGGCGTAGCATGGTCGCCCCAAGATGGTGTGGTAGAACCCCAAAAAGTCCACCACCTCAAAGGTTAGGACCTCCGAGCCGAAAGTTAGCCATGGTCGCCAAACTGTGACGGATAGGTCGATCTGTCCGAGTGGGTACGCCTACATCCCTAGGGATCACGTCAGTGGAAGGGAGAACTCACTAGGGCGGAGCTCCGACCTGAGGGATGCGCATGGCATCTAGGGTGTGGACGTAGAGAATGTTGAGGCCAGTTGCCTCCAGTCCATCAGCACCTTAGTGAGGTGCTTCTTGTGGATGATGGGGTCGACGATGAGCAGGGTATCAGCCCTAGTCGGGCGACTGTGGGAATGATGGTCTCTCTGATCAAAAGTGATTGGGGAGTCTGACCAGCTAAGGAAAGAGGGGATGGCCGACTCGGTGGTGCATGCCTCTCTATAGTGTAGCTTGTGCTAGCGCTTGGTGTGGATAGCATTCGGATCCCCCAAAGATCATGAGGTATTCCTCAGGGTCATGGAAGTAGTCTTCATCCTTGCCTACCGCACCTCCTCCTTGCCTTTCTCTTCCCTTGGCTTGGCGGCTTGCCGTACGAAGCGCTTGAGGAGCTCGTATTCCTTGTAGAGGTGCTTGATGGGGTAGGCGTGGTTGGTGCATGGACTCTCCATGAGCTTGTCAAAGTGATCGGGCTGGCCCTGCTAGGGCTGCTTGACCGCTCGGTCGGCAGCAGCGACCAAAGCTAGGTTGGTCGATCGGCGCCGATCCTTCTTGTTCTTCTTCTCCTTTTGTGTGGAGGGGCCCTCGCCTTGGTCCTCGTGCTTGGCCTTGCCCCTGTCCTAACCGCTGCTGAAGACTACCCCGACCGCCTCCTCACTAGAGGCGTGGTTCATGGCGATGTCGAGTAGGTCGCGGGTGGTACTGGGCTTCACATAGCCGAGCTTGTGGATCAAGGACTTGCAGGTTGTCTTGGAGAGGAACGCGCTGATGACGTCCGTGTTGATGACACCAGGAAGGGAATTGCCCTACTTTGAGAACCTATGGATGTAATCCTAGAGGAACTCGTTGGGCTCTTGCTAGCAGCTCTTGAGGTCTCAGGAATTACCAGGATGGACATACGTCCCCTAGAAATTTCCAATGAAGACCCTTTTGTGATCCGCCTAGATGCGGATGCTGTCGGGCGAAAGAAATTCAAGCCATGCTCTAACATGCTCCCCCACGTAGATGGGAAGGTACTGGATGATGAAGTAGTCATCATCCACTCCTCCATCTCGGTAGGTGAGTTGGAAGTCTTCGAGCCATATACTGGGGTTTGTCTCTCTGGTGTACCTGGCGATGTTGGTGGGCGGTCGGAAGCGCTGTGGGAATGGTGCTTTCTGGATGCGATGACCAAAGGCTCATGGCCTCAGGCCATCCGGGCTAGGGCTATGGTCATTTGGTCAGCCACCATGCCTAGGGTGCTTGTCCTCGCACTCCTCGATGGTTGGGCTAGGGCCCACGCCACCTGCTCTCATCGCCACTCGATGGATGTCGTCATCATGCCGGGTGTGGCGTTGATTGTTTATGACACTGTGAGCATCACGGTTTGGCCCGAGCCATTTGCGCATAGGTGGTCGGTGTGGAGCGGGCGATGGGTCGGGTTGCGGTGCAGCCGTGGCTTCCTGCCCCATGCCCGGCAACTTCAACGGTGACTGGACAGAGCGATTCGACTGGTGTGGCCCTAGTCCTCTGGTTAGGCAAGAGGCTGCGAGCCGATGTCGCGACGTGGAGCTCTTCGCCTGTTGAATGGCGGCGGTCTCCACCAGCGCCCCGAGGTTCCAGTGGATTACCTATTCCTAGGGGTCGGCAGGCTCGGGGAGGCCACGCAGAAGCATCGCCGCAACAACGATGTTCTAGCTAGCCCGAGCAAACTAAGGAGGGTCATTCGCTCCATCCAGGATGTCACGCTGGACCTGACGGGCGCAACCCCGAGCGCCTCTCGTTGGGTTACGTGCATGTGGCGCAATGTGCTGCGCCGAGCGTGCCAGCGTAGGTGGCGGCTGGCTCTGCCGCCTTTGTTGTAACTCCTCGCCGTGCTCCTGTGCACGCGCGAGGGCCTTCGCATGGGGGTCTGGAGGGGTGTGTCTGTAGAGACTCCTCTACCACTGGTGGCTATCTCGGGGCATCCGCCATAACACACTCCTGGGATAGAGGGTGGCCAGGTGCCACGATGTCGCCGATGCTGGAGCCGTCGCTTTCGACCTCATCATCGACGAGGTCGTGAAAGGAGGCAGGAGCATAGCCCGCCATCCCCATGAACTCGGACGTGAGAGGAAGCAACATCAACATCCTTCGGAGCCCCCTACGCGCACACATCCAAGGGGGACACGAAGCCATAGGGGAACCAGTCGCACGACGATCGCGGTAGGGACAACAGGGTCCCTACAGAGAGTCGGTGGAAGTAATTAAATAGTGAGTAAAGAACAATATATACATCACTCACCGTGGGGTTCGAGCCCAGCATGGGCTCGAGGCGAAGCACGAGTGTCTCGACATTGAGGTCGTTGAGTGGCCCAGGGTCGGTGGAGGGCACTCCTCCTCTAGTGGACACCGAGACGAGCGCCTCCTCATGGAGGCAGAGTACGCCGAGCTGGTCGGTGACAAAGCCCAGACTTCCAAAGAGGAAGGTCTAGAGTGGCTTGAAGACGGGAGAAACCCACATCCCAATAGGTGGCAGTGTGGGAAACTCCAGCGAGCCGAAGCAAATCGTATCGCTTGAGCCCGCCATGCCGAAAATGGTTGAAAGGTGGGCCAACCGATGACCAAAAGTGTGAACGCACGGCGTCTTCCCCACGGACGACGCCAACTGTCGGTGCGAAAAGTGACCAACAAGTAAATATTTGTAGTTTTACCATGCGTTGTGATCGGATATGGCCTAGCACTCAATGACACAAGATTTATATTGGTTCAGGCAACGTGCCCTACGTCCAGTTTCAGTCGGTCGATGACTTTATTCCTGAGCCTAGGTGCTCGAAGTTTGCTGTGGGGTTATAAATAAATAGGAATGAGAAGGGGGTGTTAAAGGCCCGGTCGGACTCTGAACCGAGTGGCCAAGAGTGACGGGGGCTCTAACGTATGCTAAGTATTGGAGCGTATGCTCTGTGTGTCTCTAAAGCTTGTTGAGTTGTTGTATTCTCGAGTCATCGAGAGAGTCTTCAGGAGAGAGAGAGAGACAACGTCCTTTTTCAAGAGAGAGCGCATCCCCTTTTATAGTTGAAAGGGATGGCCTTACAAGTCAGAGAGAAAAGAGAGAAAGTGTATACGTGTGCTGCCTAGTCTTGTTGCTCACGCCATCAGGTAGTGGATGGCTGTAGCGCCCATAATACTGTTTATGCCCAGATGCGTCTAGCAGGCTCTACCATATTCGTCTGGTATGGCAAACATCGGCGCCCATAATACTGTTTGTTGTCTGACCCATCTAGAAGGTTGTATAGTGTCCGTCTATCATGACCTAGAGGCACCGTCTTGCAGGTGCGCAGGGTATGGCAGGGTACGGTCCTCGGTATTGCAATTGACTTGAGCGCCTTACCTTATCTGCTTCGCCTGCTCCCCAAACCCACACCGAGCGGGCGTCCCCAGGTCGGTCGTTCCCTAGTCGTCCCCGACATTGTCGGTCAGGGAAAGAGGATCGAACAGAGGTCCGACATATCCTTGGTTGGAGAAAGGGGTCAGGCGAGACGGAGCCTACGACCCAGAGGTTAGGGGCTTGGACCAGATCTCCTGGCCAGGAGGTGCCAGTCGATGACCGAATCGTGGTCTTGGCCTATCATTGTGTATCTGGGCTGGACCCAGGCGTGTGCTGTCGTTGCGCCACCTGCTGGACCGAGTTTTGTAGAGAAGCAGGGTCCATTAGGGGACCCCTAGGTTTATGAACCTGACACGCCCCTTGTGCCTAGATTGTGTTTTAGCCTACTGCACTAAGTTTTGCACTCTAGTTTCAACCCTATACTTAGCGTGGCAATACTAATAGTATAAAGACATGAAAGTAATTGCATAAATAGAAATGCTCAAAGTAAACCGAGGTTAGGAACACAACATTGTTTTCGTGAGATATCGAAGAGCTGGACACTTCCCACTAGTCCTTGTTAGAGCACTCGCACACGGGTATAGCTCTCTTTGATACGCGCAAGGACCAAGTGCTCTATATGGGTTGATTTTTCACCACTCTGGTACGGTGAATCACCCACAACCCTTTACACCATGAGTTGAGCCTCCACAAGCTTCATCGAGAGATCACCAAGCTTTCAATCACCACCAAACCATCTAGCTGATGCCGATCCCCAAAGGTAACAAGCACAAACTCTCACTTGACCTAAGCCAAGCCTAACGAGACTAGTGGATGCACACTTGTTACTCTCCCTGCACTAATGGAGTCCTTAATCTTGCAATTAGCAAATCCCAATCACTCCACTAAGCTGGAACTCTCCCTTGCTCACAAATGAGTGTATCTTGCTGTTCAAAATGGCGAGAGCCTCCATGGTTGAGATGGAGCGGGTATAAATACCTCCCCCGCAAATGCACGCGCAATTAGCTGTTACTACTCCACTACAAGGAAATCAGCATTACCGGTTTATCCGGTGACCCTTTGAACAGAGCATCGGATAGTTTCCAAGTAGTTGTTACTGTACGGAGCATACCACTGTAACGCATAGTCCGCCGATGACCTAATTTTCTCTCTGATTGCTTATTGGACAGCATCGGATGACGGGGTGCCAAGCATCGGATCAATCCGGGGAGTCCTGACTCCTCTATTCAGCTAACCCTAGCTGAAATGCTTGTAGCGCATGATCCAGTGACACCACCTGATTAATCCGGTGATGTACCCTAGCTAAACTCTGTAGCGAAGTAAACGTAGTAATGCAAAAAAAAAAAAACTACTCCACTCTAAAATAAATATCGTTCTTGTTTCCTGAGAAATCAAACAATTTTAGATTTCACCGTATATATACAAGAAAATATTAATATTTATAGTATATAATTAATATAATTAGATAGATCATTAAATATATTTTCATAATAAACTTATTAAAGATATAAATATTGCTAAAATTTTTAATAAATATAATCAAACTTAAAATCGTTTGACCGAAGCGACGATAGTGATGCTTATTTTAGGATCGAGCGAATAACGAAAAAGGATCCCGCGGACAGCAAATCTTCAAAGCGCGCGGCGGAGGCGCACACGGGCCACCGCCCACCGGCATCACGAGGCCAGCGCCACAGTGCTACTGCTACCTGCTACTGCTGCCGTCAAAGCATCTGTGTGGATGGTGCAATTGCGCGGTGCACGAGAACCGAGGCACCTGGCCTGCTGGCCAGAATCGCGAGGTCTGGTCCGAGAGCAAAAGAAAGGCTGGCAGGTTTCGAAGTGATCACTCCCGGTCTCCCGCCCATGCACGAAAGGTGCCATGCCCTCGAACACCAGACGGACAAAGAGCTCAGGTTGCCCATTGCAGACTACCAGTATGGAGTCCTATCGTCCTGCTACCACCGTCCCCCACCCCACCCCAAAAAAAAAGGAAAAAAATTAAATGTCATTTTACAATGAGAAGGTGGAAATAAAAAAAAATCCAGGTACGGTACAGCAGGCTAATAATTCCGCCCGGGGATGGAGGAAAAAATGTACAGCGGCGGCCGGCTAGAACGACGCGACGGCCGGCCCAAGACCAAGAAGCGCGGCCGGGACTGGTGGGAGCGGGAGCGGGAGCGGGCCAGGGACGTCCTCCTTCTTGCGGCGCATCTCCAGCACCTTGCGGTGGGAGTTGGAGTGGATGCTGCTCACGAACGTGGGGCTGCACGCCGGCCGGTACTCCGGGAGCAGCCGCCCGGACTTGTAACGGACCCCGCACGCGTTACACAGCGTCTTGGCGCCCTCGGGCCCCGCGCGCCACTGCGGCGTCTTCTGCACGCCGCAATGGCTGCAGCGCCGGTCGCCCTGGGCCGCCGGCGCGGAGCCAGCGCCGCCGCCGCCGCCGCCGCCGCCCGCGAACTGGGGCGGCTTGGGGTGGTGCTTCGGCTTGCGGCCGCGCTTCTTGGGCTTGCCGCCGCTCTTGCCGTGCTTCCCGTGCTTGGACTTCTTCGGTGGCCGCGGCGTAGTCTCGTCGAGGAGGAGGTGCAACGAGGACAGGAAGAGGGACGACGAGTCCGCCGCCGGGAGGAGGAGCAGCGGCGAGAACGAGGCGGACGAGGAGGTGCAGGACGACGTGGTGGTCGTGGAAGACGACGACGTCGTCGACTCCGACAGGGGCGCTCCGCCGCCGGACAGCGACCACACGGACGCCCGCGAGCGCTTGCTGCGCTTCGCCTTCACGGGCACCAGCGCCTCCGTCGACAGCGCGCATATGGTCGGGGTCGGGCTCCTCCGCATAGCAGGGCCAGCCGCCTTCGCTGCCGCCGCGCCTTCCAGCGGCCGCCGCGTGGCTCCGAACGGCGCCGCGTGCAGCTTCGGCGGCGGCGGGAGCTCGGCGAGCGAGTCGTCCATGATACGGGACACCCACTCCAGCTCCTCGGCGTCATGGGCCTGCACACGCACCGAAACCTCAACCACCTTGTGTAGAGAGAGCAGAGAGAGAGAGGGAGGGAAAAAAAAAGACGCCGCCTTGCCGGGCATGCCGGCAAAGGACGAGGTCAAACAAAAGTGGTTTTGCTCTTACCGGCAACGGGAGGTCAATCATCTGGTGCGGAATCGGGAGTGTCATGAGCTCGTAGGACACCACCGACGACGACCCGTGGGAGTCAGTGGACAGCTTGTCCTCTTCCTCAACAGCCCCCGGCGCTGGCGCCGGCGCCGCGTCGCCCAGCTCGGCGGCGCAGTCCTTGTCAACCTCGCAGAGGTCCTCGAGGTCCAGCAAGTCTTCGACGAAGAACTCGTCCACAAAGACGGCGACACCCCTTTCCGCGCCTCCGCACGCCGCCGGCCCAGCCGCGACCTCCTCAGCCGCCGCCTCGCACGGCCTGAGGCTACTCCTCAGGGCCAGGGCGGACATCTTGCCCTCTCTCTCCAGCTGAAACCGCGCACAAACCAAAAGAGAACCAAAACTCTCGTCAGTTTCCAAGAGTAGAAAAAAAGAAGAGTTGGTTTTCTTTTCTTGTTCTTCCAGCAACCGTCGCGCACGTCGGAGTGAGAGGAGCCTTACCAGCGAGCCGTGGTGGTGCGCGACGAACGACGCCATGGCGGGAGGGGAGCAGGAGGAGGAGGAGGGAGGAGGCGAGGAACCGGTGAAAAGGAGAGTCGAGGAGGCGTGGAGGAAGTGGTGGGAAGCAGGGGAGAAGGCAGCAGCAGCGAGGGTGGAAGGCTGGAAGCGATGCCGATGAGCAGCGTCTGGTGGGTCATTGAATGGCTGCCAGAAGTCCGTGCG
Source organism: Miscanthus floridulus (assembly GCF_019320115.1). Taxonomy (NCBI): domain Eukaryota; kingdom Viridiplantae; phylum Streptophyta; class Magnoliopsida; order Poales; family Poaceae; genus Miscanthus; species Miscanthus floridulus. The sequence goes on along the minus strand of NC_089586.1, from coordinate 99,394,545 downwards.
CGCAACAAATGCACTGTGGATTTCCCTCCCTCGCCACTCCCTTTCCAGTCTTCCCATGGCAGTCTTTAGCCTTTGTAATTTTTTATTACCGCTAATTTGTTGAACTCCCTGGTCCTCCCAGAAAAATGAATCTGTATCTGTTTATAGCAGCACTGCATTTAACTATGCTCCGTATATGAGTGAGGACTAGTAATTGTACGAGCCTGATTCCTCCTGCTCTCCTTTTACACGCGTCTTAAAAAATAGGGAAAATGTACAGCCGAGTGGAATCAGGCAGGCACAGGTTCTTCACTGTGACAAACATATTCACCGCGCAATTATTCAGATTATTTTGCCGGTGACCTTTTGGGCCGGCAACGGCGAGTGACACACAGTGCAGTTGATGAGGAAGTGGCGGAGTGATTAGAGGCGTGCGCTCGGGCCATGCGTGGCGGGCCCGGGCAACCCGCGTATCCCTGCCTGCACCGCCGGTCGCGAAATCCGGATTCGGAAAGCCTAAGCGCGGTTTGCTTCGGACGGGCGAATTGGTTGGCTGGCGATCATGCCGGGCGAGCGACGGTTGATTCGCTGCCGGTCGTGGCACCGACAGCGCACATTGTGTGGAGCACCGTGTGCTGGCTGTACCGCTGTTAGGCACGGTTGGTTTGCTTTTAGTTCGTGCCTCCATAGTTTTGGCTAAAGTCTTGCGCACCGTGTCTGCTATGTGCAACCTGCTGTGCTAGACTGGGAAAATTTTAAACTTAGGGCTGGCCGCCGCTGGTAAAATTGTTCTCCTTTATTAGCTGGCCCTCGGTCAGGTTGCACAGAATTGTTGCGGCCATGAAGGAACCGTCCGTGTTAAGAGCACGAGAATCGTACTCCTGTTGTGTACAAATTTATGTTTCTTTTTTTCCCTCTTCATTCTTTGGAGTAAAAAAGGCTGCAGGTTGCCAACCCGAAAGTTGTTTCGTATACCATCATCACATCATTAGTCAGTCGATTAGTTCGTAGTTAGTATGTACCCAGCACCAACATTTTTCGGCCCTCAGTTAAACTAACTGTTACGAAAGCTAGACTAAACTATGACAGCGAAGACGATTCCGACCCCTTTCCCTCGGCAGCTCTCAATTCTTTCGTACCCCTCGACGGATGCCGTGACCATCAACCAAGACGGACAGTGCACCGTCAACCATCCCGGGAGTGACACATGCAGATTTCAAAAAAGAAAAAGAAAAACCACGAATCTTTTAAGCGTGGAGTTCAATCAAAGTTACCGCTCGGGCCTGCACGCGATGACGCTGCGGTGGAGAAATCGTGTACCTGCCCTTTGGCTGCTGAAGGAATCCGCCAATTTTGACCGGGGCGAGGTTACCAAAACGCCAGTGGAAAAAGAGAGGAAACCGAAACCCGGCCCGGCACGGCGGGACCGCGGCGCTGGGGCACAACCGCACAAGCACAAGCGCGGTTCTGCGGTCTCCCCGAGCCCGAGGGCAGTTTCGGGAGGTTCGCGGTTGCGCCTGCGCGAGCGAGACGACGTCGTCTGCCGTCTCCGCCGGGTAAACGCAACGGCGACGTGCCCTGGCCCACGGCCGGCTCGGCGGCGCGATGACCTTTCACTTCGTGCCAGGCTAGGATGAAAACGGATCGAATATAGACAGATATTACCGATATTATATTTGTTTTTATATTTTTATTCGGATTTGAATTCGAATACGGATAGACGATAGTGTTAACTATGTCGGATAGGATACGATTGGATATCGACATCATAAATATGCGATTTAAGTATTCGGATACGGATACAGTATCGGATATTAGATATCAGGACTTGGATACGAACAGATCTCAACACTTCTAAACAAAATCGGTTTCGAATACGTTTAAAAAATATCCGTACCGTTTTCATCCCTGGTGCCACGACAGCGCAGTTCGCGGATGCTGCCCAGAACGGCAGCATCTTCGGCCCTGGCCGGTTGGAGCCCACAAGCCCAGCGTGTCAGCGAGAGGCTCAGATCAAATTTATCGAGATGGGAATTGGCGCGTCGACATGCATCCGACGTGGCGAGAGCACCAGCATGTCGGCGACGCGGTGGACGTGGCAGCCATCGACCTCCGCTCCGTCCAGGGCCTTGTTTAGATTGCAAGAGTTAGAAAATTTTGGCACTGTAGCACTTTTGTTTGCATTTGACAATTATTGTCCAATTATAGACTAACTAGGCTCAAAAGATTCATCTCGTAATTTACAATCAAACTGTGTAATTAGTTATTTTTTTACCTACATTTACTGCTGCATACATGTATCCCTAGATTCGATGTGATGGAGAGAGAGTGAAAAAACTTGGAACTTTAAAGCAATCTAAACAAGGCCCAGGTGTTCCGTGACGCGTTCGAATTTGAAACAGCGCGGTGCCGCGGCGCCCTTCGTTGCCCCCGCCACCTTGCAACTTTTACCCAACGCTGCTTTACCTTACCAAACAAGAAATTAAATTGGATAGGGTGTTTGGATTCCTAATCTTGCCTATCTTGATTTTTGCACCGGCAATATTTTCCTTGATTTTTGCACCGGCAAGCTTTTCCTCGCCCACGCTAGCAAGGCTAGGCTAGGCAAGGCAATAGCAACGGAACCAGCGCGCCATCTCCCGCCGACTGCCGGGTCTCACTATGAATGAACGCTAACGCTCGACCCGACAGTTGAGATGGGTAGTTGGGCAACAGCACAGGATGGCCTAACAGCGGGGGCAGGTTCAGCCTGTTTGTTTCGGCGGAAATGATTGTGGATTATTATCGCTGCCTGGTTTGATGTGAGAGAAAAATACTATTTTAGTTTATAATCCACGATCGTTTACAACCCAGCGAACAGGCGAGTCAACGTCAGAGCATGCAATGAAATTGAGGGGGGAGGGATTTGATACTGCTTCTTGCCGGTTGGGTTGAGTTCATCTTATTCTCAATACCGAGGCGACAGTTAGATGTAGGCCCAAAGCCATACTTTTTTAGTCAACTAATAGTATTTTTCTCTCACAACAAATCAGCCAACAGTACTTTCAGCCATGGCTTATCAGCCAAGCGAACAAGGCACGGGCCCGTTTTTACTTGTTCTATAGCGCTGCTCATCTTCAATCTCATGTGCTGGCTGCGATGGAGGCGCTGCTCATCTTCATTTGGGTAGCACTGCTGGAGATACTCTAAACGATCCTAATAACAGTTTTTTCGCATGGTACAACCTTGATGATAGGCTGATCGGGGCCTCGGGGGTGCATAGGCACTTTAGCAGATCCAATGTCAGACTCATCGCAAGGATGACGGGAGGAGAACGACAGGCCAGAGTCAAGGCCGTGGGCTGCGTCACGATAAAACAAGTCCACATGGAACAATGGTCAATGCGTGCTCGTGTCAGGTCGAAGTCTCAAGAACAATGGTCCATGATTAGCATATGTTTACTGTAGCACCACATTTGCTAATCATGGACTAGTTAGACTTAATAGATTCATCTCACGAATTAATCACGGCTTATACAATTAATTTTGCAACGAGTTTATATTTAATAGTCATAATTAGTATCAAACATCTAGTCACCTGTATCAAATAGCCCCTAATTATAATTAACTTCTCATAGGCGTCCAGAGGGATAAAGAAGCTCAAATACGTACGGAGTACATACGAGTACACAGTAGTACAACAGTAGCGTCTCCCAAACGATAAGCCATCCATTGGCAGAGTGCAACTGTCTCGTGTTTGTAACCTAGGGCGAGGACAGCGACGCAACATCTGCTGATAAGAATGCAGGCGGGGCGGGTTCTTAACGTTACCCGCTTGCCCCGCCCCGCAAAATAGCTGTATGCGGCTGTTGCGGACCGGCTGCCAATTGATTGCGGACCACTATCGTTCAGCCCGCTAAGCCCGTTGGACACAAGTGAATTTCCACGCAAACCTGCGAGATCCGCAAAAAGTATCGCCGTCGCTTCTATCCGCGTCGCCCTCTCTCCAATCCATGGCTACAACCGCCGCACCCTTGTCGGCATCGCACTCCTCAGCGGCGAAAGCTGGCAGCGAGATGACTTACTCCGCTCCCACCGGCCACCGGCCACCGCCCTCACCAATATTTCGTCGAGGTGGATCCCGACGAACCATCGCGAACATCTTCTTTCCCCATCATATGTGCAGGTGACCAGGTGTGCGATTGAAGTAGCTTTTGTTTTGAGCTGTGGTCGTACTTGCTGCTCGTCTTCTTCAAAGCCGTTTGGATTTCACTAATTGCTGATTGATCACATTTTGAGCTATTCAATCTTTGTTTTGGTTCAGAAACATGGCCTTTTGGCCTTCATGTCGTCATTGCAGTCGTTGGAGGCTTGGATTAGAGTGAAAAAGCAAAGGCACTGGAACTTTCTTACTTTGTGGCCATGTGCGATGTCTCTAAGCAGCAGAGGCGCCATACGCTGTTTCCGGTTCGCAAGATGGGAGCAGGAGTCCGAGCCTCCGAGGAGCGGCACGGGCCGCTAGCATCGACGGGCAGTCGCTATTCCGCGTGGTCCAACAGCAGCAGCACAGATCTTTGCGGGTCATGCGGGCTTGCAGGTATCAGCCACGAAGTCCACGAAACACATACGAGCCGCACAGTTGAAGAAACGAACGGCCGCAAACCCGCTAGATTAATTTGCGGCAAGCATTGCGGGTTCGTGGCTGTCCACAACCCGCCCCGCTTGCAAGGGTATATGTTGATCTCGAGTGTACGACGATACTCCTATAGCTCACTAGTAGCACCAAGAGCCGACTGCTGAAGGCCAAGCCGCACCCGGGCTGAACGCCTGAGCGGTCATCGGCCAAGCCAGATTTTCTATAGAATGTTGCTCCAAAAATGTTATATATAATTTAATAAAAACATATTTAGCAATTAGAGCATGTTAACGTGTGACCTCACCACGCTGTACGGGAGAGCGTGGCCTGGCCCCTCCCATTTCTAAGGTCGCTGATGGAGCCCTAGCAAACCAAAGCCCCTGACCATGAAACCCTAACATCGTCAAGCTCGCCTCCAACAACAATGGTGGAGGAGGAAGGCACGGCCGTGAGATCGTGTCGGGCTCACGGGCTAGGGTGGCACGCGCTCCGAATGACGCACGACCAGTGGCCCATTTGAGTTTATGTTAGCAATTTAAGAAAGGGATAATAGTGTTCCTACCCTTGTCCAGTAAGCCAATTGTGATTTTGCTCCTACTTTTTTAACTTTGTGTGTTTTACCCTTGTTATTTTAAACTGAATGGTCCGTTTGCCCCTACTTCTCACGTCCATCATATTAACATGGATTAAACGAATTAAAAAAATTCCAAATCTAAAAAGCAAGGGCTAAATGACTATAATGCCCCTTATCCTTATCTCCTCATCCTAGACCGAAGCACGGGCGTCGTCTGTCTACATCGGGCTCGGGCTGTTCGCGAGTGTGGGTTCCCGGTGGTGGCTGTAGAAGCACCGAAGGGGAGGCCGTGGCTCCAGAGCGCGGGCGCGGGAAGGGGCTGCCACCTGGTTGTGGGCGTGGGCCACGGCTCTAGGTGCGGGCACGGCCTTCCTCCAGGTGTGGGGGGGGCCCCAACATCGCCGTCTGCCGGAGTGGAAAGGGGAAAACCCGCTGCCACCGCACCCACCCCACCCCACCCATCCGATTTCGATTCGATTCGCCGGTGGTGCCCGCAGCGGAGGGGATGTCGAGCTCCTACTCCTTCCCGAAGTATAAGCCGGCGGAGATCGTGGACGCGCTGCACAGCTACGGCATCGCGCCCAGCCCCAATGAAAGGTCCTAATGGCTAGAGGGGGGGGGTGAATAGCCTAATAAAAATTTCTACAACAACACTTAACAAAATGGTTAGACAATTATGAGGCGAAGCAAGTGTTGCGCTAGCCTACTCAAAATGCAAGCCACCTACCACAATTCTAGTTTAGATAGTGTCGATTCACACAAGAGCTATGACACTATCCTATGTTAGTGTGCTCTCAAAGGCTAACTAAAGAGCCACACCAAGCAAGCAAGCAAGCTCTCACAACTAGCTACACTAAAGAGCTTGTCAACTAGTTTACGGTAAAGTAAAGAGAGTGATCAAGAAGATTATACCGCCTTGTAGATGAAAGAACCAATCAATCACAATGATGAAGAACAATAAAGACCAATCACCTCAGAATCAATGATGAACACAATGATTTTTACCGAGGTTCACTTGCTTGCCGGCAAGCTAGTCCTCGTTGTGGCGATTCACTCACTTGGAGGTTCACGCGCTAATTGGCTTCATACGCCAAACCCTCAATAGGGTGCCGCACAACCAACATAAGATGAGGATCACACAAGCCACGAGCAATTCACTAGAGTACCTATTGGCGCTCCGCCGGGGAAAGATCAAAAACCCCTCACAATCACCATGATCGGAGCCGGAGACAATCACCACCTCCGCTCAACGATCCTCGCTGCTCCAAGCCGTCTAGGTGACGGCAACCACCAAGAGTAACAAGCTAAATCCATAGCGAAACACGAACACCAAGTGCCTCTAGATGCAATCACTCAAGCAATGCACTTGGATCACTCCCAATCTCACTATGATGATGAATCAATGATGGAGATGAGTGGGAGGGCTTTGGCTAAGCTCATAAGGTGGCTATGTTAATGAAAATGGCTAAAGATGTGAGCTATAGCCGGCCATGGGGCTTAAATAGAAGCCCCATGAAATAGAGCCGTTGTACCCCTTCACTGGGCACACTGCGCTCTGACCGGACGCTCCGGTCCAACTGACCAGACGCCAGCCCTCAGCGTCCGGTCGCCCGATGGATGCCACGAGTCACCAGCTTTAAACACTGTTTGTTAGATGTCAACGGCTACGAGGCTGACCGGACGCTCCGGCAAAACTGATCAGATGCTGGAGCCTCAGCGTCTGGTCGAGTACAGTAAAGGTCAAAAACTGGTTTTCCACGATCGGACGCATCCGGTCCACCTCGACCGGACACAGCCCAACGTTCGATGGTAAACCCTAGCCACTGTACCGCCAAGTCAGCGCGACTAGATGCATGCAGTCAGCGTCCGGTGTATTTGGATCCAGCGTCCGGTCACTTGACCGACGCTGGCATCACCTCTGTTTTCTTCACCCTTGCTCAAGTGTGCTAACCACCAAGTGTATCACCTTGTGCACATGTGTTAGCATATTTTCACAAACATATTCAAGGGTGTTAGTTCTCCACTAGATCCTAAATGCATATGTAATGAGTTAGAGCATCTAGTGGCACTTTGACAACCGCATTCCGATACGAGTTTCACCTCTCTTAATAGTACGACTATCAAACCTAAATGTGATCACACTCTCTAAGTGTCTTGATCACCAAAACAAAATAGCTCCTACAAAATATACCTTTGCCTTGAGCTTTTTATTTTTCTCTTTCTTCTTTTCAAGTTTAAGCCCTTGATCATCGCCATGCCATCACCATTGCATGCTATGATCTTCATTAGCTTCTCCACTTGAAGTGTGCTACCTATCTCATGGTCACTTGATAAACTAGGTAAGCACTTAGGGTTTCATCAATTCGCCAAAACCAAACTAGAGCTTTCACCCAACCTCTGCGCCGAGGACGTCGAAAACCCTCGGCCCGGCTTCATCATCGAGGTCCTTGAACTCTTCCTCACCAACTTCGTCTGGTACTCCCCTGCTGCTCCCCCCGCCATGAGCTGTCCCGTCTTACCTGGATCCGGCCTCATCTCTGCGTTTGCTTGCTTTGGGGGGCATTTTGCTTGTTGCAGCGACGAGCCCGATGAGCAACTACAGTTCCAGGCGCTGCAGGCGCTCGACAACCCGGAGCACCACCTGCATGCCCGAGCGCTCACGCGGATCTACCGGAGGGCCAACGCCTTCCTCTAGTCCATCCAGTTCTAGGACCTCAATCTCCGTGACCTCCTCTGCGCCGACCGCGGCCATGTCGTCTATATCCTCAGCGCTCTCCTCAACTTCCTCCACTTCAGGAAGGACAGGCTCAGCGTCCTCGTGCCCATCGTCCAAGAGTACGGCGCGCTTGAGGAACGGTAGAAGGAGCTCAGGGCTAAGATCGCCGAGGTCTCGTTCCCATCCTCGTTCCTTACATTTTTCTACCAAATTTAATCAATTGTCAGCATACAATAAAAAAGTTTAATTTCAAACCAAGGTAAAATCACAATTAGGCATAACAAACAAGGGCAAAATCGCATGGGCATTTATGTCCTTTTGTACAAAGTTTAACACCGTTAGGGGTGGATGACGGAGCAGGGGCAAACTGGTGCTTCGTGAATGGCACAGTAGGGGTAAATTCACAAAGTAAAAAAAATAAGGGCAAAATCACAATTTCGATACAAAATAAGGGTACAAATGCAAGAGCCCCTTTAATAAATGGTACTCCATTTCAAATTATGATAAGTCGTTCTGACTTTTTAGTTACTATATATATGTATCTTTTGTTACGTTACTAGATATATATTATGGATTATTATATTTTGAAATGGAGAGAGAACAAGAGTGTATTTTAGCCTGTGATTCAATATGCAAGTGCTAAATGATATAATAAATCCTCGATTCAACAATAAAGTTTATTACTTGCATAACAAATCCTACAAATAAATAAAATATATACATAATTCATAAATAATCAACCAATGATTTTTTAATTTATATTGCCTACATCTACATACTACATCAATTGAACTAATTTGAGGATAAATTAATCTATTCACTACTTTCACAATAACTTTGGACTTGGTTGTTGGCTCATTGTTGTTGTCTGGCATTCTACCTATGTAGCACACGCCACACGGCTGCATTGCACTACTCCCTATAATGTGAATAGGACACTACACCGACACTTGGAAGCCTTGCTGCTAGCCCACTACAGGGATTTTAGGATTCGGGGGGCAACGAGATAAGCAAGGATGAGGCACGGTGGACGCCAGGCTCATTAGGATTTGGCCGGGGCACACCGCACACGGCGGTCCTTGGCTCACTGGTACAAAGCGCGCGCCTCTGCGCGTGCGTGGGTAAACAGTATGATGTGATGCACTAAAATTATATGAGAAGTTAATTAAGAGTAATAGGCGAATATATACCTAATTGAACATACTTTATGGAACATAGTTTTGTAGCTGACTAATTATACATTATGGTTGGGGCTTTGGTGCAGAGCTCTTCAGAACCATGCACAATAGGCGTACAGAGCACTATTTGGGGCATAAATACAGGGTGCATATAAGAGTAGGAAATAAGTAAGCCGCTAGGCAGGGCCGTGGACAAATGTTCGGGCTATATAATGACATCATTCAAGAAGCGCATTTGCAGAAGGTGTTAGCTAAGTAGAAGATGTGGCGCAACAGGAAAGCTTTCCTTCCAGCGTAGCCACTGATGGTCCAACGTGGATCTTCTTAGTAGTTTGGTTCACGATCAGAGAGGTCGCCGGTGTGGTGGTGTAAGATCGTCAGCTGCATAGAACAATATCCACCATCAGATGGATTTAAAGAATACACCATATCGAATCTTATTCAAATCGCCTAAACTATCAGTTAAGAAAAACACTACAAAAAACATGAGACAGGTTAATTGAATGAGGAAAGGCCAAATTAGGAAGGACAAGGGCATAACCTCATAGTCTCAACATCTTAGGACATTCCAGCAGCATATGTAGGTGAATCATAGGTCCAAGAATTATGTGTAGCTGGAGGAGTAAATTTTGGTAGAGCATCTATAGGACGTTTTGGGAACACCACACCTCTTGTCTGTAGCAAAGTTCATCAATTACCTAAAGTAGTTGCAACTAAAAGGATTGTTGGCAGAAAAGGCAGAGAGGCAGAAATGGATCTATGCCGCTGTGCCAATTCAAACAAAAAGAATTTGGGGGGGAAATGCTACTCAATACTCTACCTGGGAAGATGCCACTCAAAATCTCTATCGCTTTGAAATATCACATTGTCTCTCCCTTTTCATATTTGCACATTCTTGTCCTCCTAGAAATGAGATAAAAGGGCAGGGACCGAAAGGAAAGTAGAAAGAGGGCGATTTTTTTTCAATTAACATGTTTTTTAGCAGCTTGCTAAAATCAAATTCGCCAGTAAGAAGGGGATGCTTTTCAATAACAACATTGCCAATGCATGTTGAATGCAGGACATGTTTCTGAAACCCTGCACAGTGGTAACAATATTTGGTGAGAACATCCTGCACATTATTCTGGAAGCAAATTCTAAAAGAGATATTGCCTAAAATTCTAACATGGATGTCAGCTTATTATAGGCAGTGACAAAACAAGAAAGGAATACAACACAAATAAACTAAAATAGATCTTTGTAGAACCAAAAACTATGGCATGTCAGCTGATCCAAACAATAATTTATGGTTTCTCATTGCAAAGGATTTTGGAAAAAGACTTACAAAGGAAAATGTGTGTTGTGGTATGAACAAAAAATTTAGGAGAAAGCACTATAGCATAGGTAATAGGAGAAAACGCAATGTTCTGGGTGACTGTTTTGTCAGTGCCAAATTCTCCAAGTGCAGCAACCATACAATATATCTAATTCTATCGAATAGGTCAAAACTTGCACATGGAAATGTTAGTTTTAGCATTGTAGGTATCTTCGGTCCATGTCTCAAGCTGTTGTTCAAGGTTATTTCATACTAAAATGATGCCTTCTCAAGCAGATCACACCTTGAGATTATATGAGCTTCATGCAATGCCAAAAGAAAATAGCAAAACACCCTAGACATACTTATTAATGTATCGTCACCCCCTACTTTGTCTGTTTTTTTAATTTGTCAACTTGCTAATTTCAGTGCAGTTGCAACCAATTAATGAGCAATCCAATAGCATAGGTAAGCATTCGAAAGGCATAGGCACAACTATACTTGTTATTTGTACTTACCGAAACAAATACATTTTTCCTATCTAATCCAAGCATAGAAAAACTGAACTAATATAAGAATGGTTGTTTCAGTCTGCATTGATTAGTTTTGCTCTACAAAATCACCTTTACTTTGGCAACATATTTCAGAGGCACCATATTGTTTTTTTAATAGCCTAGGTGTTATTGAAGTCTATAAATAATCACATCCAAATTTGATGGGTACAAAAGTAGAGCAAATTGGCACTACTAACTACAACAAAATCGACTTCAGGACATCACAAAAATAACCAAGCTGACTTTGTGGAAACTCGAAAGATTGGTCTCCACCATTAGTTTTTTTTCATCTCGTTTCATTGATTCCATCGACCTTTTGTTAGCAATGCTATTCTTACATGCTGGGCATCCCATTAGCTAAATTAATGGGGCATGAATAATAAGAACTTGCGGACCTAAGGGTACCAAGAGGAAGAAAACACTGCATTATAGTTTGAAAATTTATTCTCTCAATATCACAGTAGGCACGTTTACTATGTCATTTAGTTTGGTAAATAGTTTCGTTCGAGGAGGAAACTATGTTTTTTTGTTGGAAGTGAAGGACACGAACAAGGGAGCAGACCATTAATTTGAAATGGCTAAATCATGTAGTTACCTAAACATGAATACAAAGACCTGGAAAGAGAACACCTTGAAATTTGCCATTCCTCCACAGTGTGCATACTGTTGTCGGAACCCATAGTAGAGAAAGAACTACTACTGCAAGCAAGAATAAGGAGCAGCCTTTAGTAGTTTTTTTGCTGATGCGTTTGCACCACACACTTGGTATATGCAGTCGATAAGGAAACATTGCAAGAAAGAATAAGGGTGCTGTTTTTTAGTGGCTTAGTTAGCCTTATAGCAAAAGTGGCAGCTATTAGAAAGTTAGCGACACCAACAGGAAATTAAAAAAAGACTAGCTATGTGAAACTGAACCTATATCAGCAGTGCACATTGTATATGTGAAAAGGACAAACGGATCTTGTAAATTGATCAAATTGAATAATAGCATAAATACATTGTGTGAAGCAGAGTACACAATAAATCTTAGAGAGAGAAAAAATATTTAGATTGCAAAGCTATGTTTATTCTTACCAAGAGTGGTTGTCGAACCTTTTTCTATGTCATGCAACCATGCACCTATTACACTAATCTCCAATATTGTTAGCATGTGTTTCTACAACAGGTATTGTTTTTACAAATTTAGCCAATATAAAAGGAGCAGGTTATTCTGATTGTTGCAAATAATTAGATAAATCTTTTGTACCCAAGGAAATTGCAGATATTTGTATGTCATGTTCCCCAAAAGAGCATGATGAAGCAAACCAAAATCTATTAGTTGGGTATAAAAAACAAGACCTGCTGCTGCTGCCGCTGAACCAGACCTCATGCCATCCCCTCAGTGCAGGCTGGTGCCTCTGCACTTTGGTGCTGCCCTGCAACAATCCAAATGTGAAGCACCATTGTATGAATAATATACAGAAATGGCTCTATGCTAGCGCCCTTTAGCTATACTTATTATTTTGGTGGTTGCTATGCACTAGCATACAATAGAGACAAAAAAACAAAGCTCAATTTCTGTCATTTTGTGTAATCCAATGAGCAAAATGAACATGTCTGCTAACATCTTGTACGCTGAAGCAGCAACAACATCAACATGGAACCGAATGGACCAGAAAACACAGCCAACAAATTTAGAAAAGAAAGGGATAGATGATATGGAACAGAATGCATACCATTCTAATAGGAACTGCAGAGGCTGAGTTGTTGGTTCCATTTTAGGGTGGCACTCTTATTTATCAACTATGCCTTCAACCTCTGGGAAAAGCCACGAAATAGGTACAATTATTAGACACACATATATGTGAAAAGGGATAGAGAACTAAAAGGGAAACTTTAAACATGAAAAATAGAATTCAAATACTCTGAGAACACAAATTTGGCAGGTTTATTGCAAGAAAGCTAAGGAAGTACGTTTACACAACCTAAGCGCACATAAAAGAAATACAAAACACAATTACAGTAACAGTCACACAGACCAGGCAATAAATAAATCCATATTTGCTCATGATACTAATGGAGGCGGACTTGTCCATCTCAAACTCAACAAAAAATAGCGTACCTAGTGCAGAGAGCTTCCCGCTCTGTGCGGAATGGAAGTCCAAACACGAAAGAGCGTATAGAATTATCGTTTGAGTAGAATTTAATACGAGAGAGCACACCAAGGAGCCCGGGCAAAATTAACTTTGTGATATCCGGTGAGCACCGTGGAAAACCCACTGAGCATCATGGAAAAGCAAGCATCTGATAAGCCATGGCTGAAAGTACTATTGACTGATTTGGTGTGAGAGAAAAATACTGTTCGTTGGCTGAAAAAATACGACTTATAAGCCAAACAAGCCCAAACGAACAGGGCGCTAATTCTCCCCAACGACATGGCAGACTAACTACACAAGAAAAATAGGCACTTTATTTTTTGTCCTGATTCTTAACGATGTGGTCTACAACTGAATATATGCTTTATTTTATGAAACAACAAAAGGTGAACCATGCAGAACACTACTCGCTAAAACACCATGTGTACCTATTTGGCACTTCCACCAGACCTAGGACACTGCAGTATAGTCAATGTTGCTATTTTTCTACATGCAAATAGGTATACTACGACATGATGAGCACTAAATGAAAAAGAAACTGTGACCGGGTTGAGCGAGGGGTTGTACCTTCAATGAAGGAGCACAAGAAGCACCTTGAGGTTAATTCTAGCACACCATTGCTGCAAAACATGGAGACAAAGTCTGTAGAAATAAAATAAATATAATAGGAATTGCCAAGAAGAACCAAGACATAACACATATTTCAATATGAAGGAACTAATAAAATCATATGACTCTGCCATCGGTAATCTACTATTGGCAGGGAATAATGGTTTTTTTAAGGAAGAATATCTTACCAATTGCAATACTATCTAGACATTTTAAATAGTGCATAAAGATAAGGCTGAAGAGCTATAAATAGCCGATCAAACAAACTGAGCTCAGTGCAAAGAATAGCAGCATTCATCGACACAAACTAATTATTCCTATAAGAGAAGGGAAACATTGTTGACACATAGTTGAGTAGTGAACAGAATCCAATGGGACAAAACACGGAGGCTCGACATGAAAGTTTTTTTTAAAAAAAACACTAATCATTCAGCTAAAAGAATAATAAGGCTCTAAATACTCTAAGCAATTATTCTTTTAAATAAAAAATAGGAAAGACACTATCGGGGACCAATACCAAGGTACCCGAAGAGGAGGAGCTAATAACCATCAACGTTAATTCATTCGGGCAGTCAAGGGCGCGACTACAGCTCTTGCCAACCCTAGGTACGCAAGCTCCACCTCGCCCGGCCTCTGAGGGCCGGTTCTGCCTCGTCTGACCTCCGAGGGCCGGTTCCGCCTCGCCTGACCTCCGAGGGCCGGTTCCGCTTCACCCGACCTCTGAGGGCAGGGCTCCGCCTCACCCGTCCCTTGGGTCCAAGCTCCACCTCGCCCGACCCTTGGGTCCGCGTTCCGCCTCGCCCGACCCATGGGTCTGGGCTCCTGCCTCACCTGACCCTAAGGCCGGAGGCTCTGTCTCGCCCGATGAAGACCCATACCACCGCCAACCACTCCAGGTCCAAGCGTATGGGTCTAGGTCAAAGCTCTGACGCCTAGGAAGTGACTAGAACGCCCCGATATAACCCGTGGCCATGATGGGCCATACCTGGTGACTCACATCAGGAACAGCGTCGGGCATACCGGTACTGTTCTGCCTAACCCTCGTACGAACACTGACAGGTACGTCAGTTCACCACGATGTCTGCCAGGACAAAATGGAGAGACATGACCGACAGACGATGCCTGCACGTGGCGCCAGTGATGGACAGGACCACGGCAGGAAGCTGCCCCTATTGGCATCTACAAGGTCGATGGGATCCGCATAAAGAAGAAGGACCTGGCGATTCTAGAGGACTTCTCCTTCTCATTTCTCCTCTTTTCCCTTCGTTGTTGAAAGCATCTAGGCCCCTAGTTGGGTTTCGGTGATTAATGACAATATGTGATTACTATGACTAATGTGTGTTTTGTAGAAACAATTGAGTTAGGTCACGGTAATAGAGATCGTTTGGGCAATCATGGTTGTCATGCCCCTATGATGGAAATCGTTTCGGTTTTCAAAGGATGGATGACAAGGTTAAGGATGGACTAGTTCTAAGTGTCGATTGGAGTTGGAGAGACACTTAGAGTAGTTTAGGACTTTGTTTTTCCTTTGGCCGTACTATTAAGGGGGGTATGAACAGGTAGCTTGACCTAGGTGAGACTAGTGAGTTAGGTGTGGTGCACACTTGTTAAAACTAGCACTAGGTAGCTCCACAATAGCCCTTAGATCCAATGGAGCAAACTTCATTCACATATGATCAAGAGTTGGAAGTGAATGGAGGGTCAAATACTGACTGGACACTGGCTCCGGTTTGACCGAACGCTGGCTCAAGGTCCAGTCAGTTCATTTGGCCAAGGTGAAAACGTTTGGTGCGATCGGACGCTGAGAGGTCAAGTGACCGGACGTTGAGAGGTAGTGTCCGGTCGACTCCAGTAAGGTTCTAGAGAGGGAAAATCATGACCGGACGCTGCTAGAGTCCGGTCACACTGAAAACACTAGAGTTTGGGGTATACCGACCGGAGCATCCGGTCAACATGACCGGAGCGTTCGGTCACCCCGTAGAGGCATATAACGGTTCGTTTTTTAGCCCATGTTATAAATAGAGCCTCCACTCATGTGTGGGGGTAATTTTGCTCATTCCAATAGCTGAGAAACACCTTAGAGAGTGCCAAGAAGAACAAGGTCCTAGTGAGGTGATTGAGATTTGAGAATCCCAAAGAGAGCCCTCATTAGTGAAGATCAAGAGTAGCAAAGTGTGCATCCACCTTCTCATTAGGCTTGTCGTGGTCAAGTGAGAGTTCAAGCTTGTTACTCTTGGTGATCGCCATCACCTAGACAGCTTGGTGGTGATTGGGAGTTTGGTGATCACCCGGCAGAGCTTGTGGGTGACCCAACTCAAGTTGTGAGCGATTGTGGGTGATTCACCGTGACGGAGTGTCGAAGAATCAACCCATAGAGAGCACTTGATCCTTATATGGATCAAGGGGGAGCTACACCCTTGCGCGGGTGCTCCAACAAGGACTAGTGGGGAGTGGTGACTCTCCGATATCTCAACAAAACATCGCCGCGTTCCTTTCCTCTCTATTTACTTTGAGCATTTACTTTGAGCAATTCATTTCATGTCTTTACATTATTAGAATTGCCATGCTAGAGTAGGTTTGGAACTTAGGTTGCAAGTCTTTTGTGCGGTAGAATAATTAGAAACACTTTCTAGGCACAAGGGGTTAATTGGGCTAAGCATAATATTTAATTATTGCAAAGAAATTTAGAATTAGCCCAATTAACCCCCCCCCTTCTTGGGCATCTTGATCCTTTCAATTGGTATCAGAGCCTCGTGCTCACGTATTTAGGCTTAACCGCCTAGAGCAAGATGTCTCACAGGGATGGACCTTCCCCTATCTTTGAGGGAGATGACTTTCCTTATTGGAAAATTCACATGGAGGCGTATCTTGAGGCTCTAGATGTTGGTATACTTAGAGCCACCTCACAAGGCTTTCCAAAACCTTAGGATGCTACTAACCTTCAAGGCAATGAGGTGAACTATGAGAAGTGGAATGCAAAGGCTCGAAACACTATCTTTAGAGGTCTTTGCAAAGATGTGTTCAATCGTGTGAGGAACCACAAAGACGCCCATGCACTATGGTCGGACGTTTGTGCGCTCCATGAGGGAAATAAGAGTGAGCGTGAGGAACGCTATCATCTTGTCATGAAAAAGCTCAACTCTCTTGAAATGCTTCCTAAAGAATGTGCTAATAAAATATATTCACGTTTGAATGTTCTTGTAGAGGAAGTCAATGGGCTTGGACTCACTCAAATGCAACCATCCGATGTTGTAAGAAAGATCTTGAGTGTCCTCCCCATTAACAAATATGGGCATATTGTAACCGTGCTACATCAAGGTGATCTTTCCACCGCTACACCGACACAAATCTTGGGGAAGATCAATGCTCATGAGATGTACATGCACATCACTCCATAAGATGGCTCATCCTCTACCAAGAAGAAAGATAAGGACTTAGCATTCAAAGCTAGCCAAGAGAAGGGCAAGGCAAGACTTGAGTATGAGAGCTCAAGTGATGATGAAGTTGATGATGAAAGTCTTGCTCTCATGGTGAAGAAGACCACCAAAATGCTAAAGAAGCTCAACAAGAATGGCATCAAGTTTGATGGCAAGAAGAAGTTCTTCACAAGCTCTAGAAGGAAGCCAATCTCCGAGATGGATTGCTACAATTGTGGAGAACTTGGTCATCTAGCTCACCAATGCACAAAGCCCAAGAAAGACAAGTTCAAGAATAAGAACAAGGGCAAGAAAGATGACTCAAGCAATGAAGATGAAGATGAGAAGAAAAAGAACAAGCCATACAAGAAGAGAGATGGCAAGAAGAAGGATTTCCACAAGAAGAAGAAGAGTGGAAAGGCTTACATCGTCGGTGATTGGCTCACGGACATTGATTCATCTAGTGGATCATTCAATGATGAAAGTGACAACGAGAAGGTGGCCGCTATTGCTATTGACTTGTCATCTTCACCGCCACCACCGCCATCATCCTCTACACACCTATGCCTTATGGCCAAGGGTGAACACAAGGTATCACATGATGATGATAGTAGTGGTGATGATCATGCTCATAATGATGATAGTGATGGTGATAGTGATGATGAATATGAGTCACCTACTTATGATGATCTTGCTAAATTACTAAAGAAATACACTAAGATCATTATAAAGACTAGAGCTAAAAATGAAAAGCTTGAGATTAAGAATGATTCTCATTTAGCTAAATGTGAGATAGCCGAAAAGGCTAGTGTTGAGCTTAGAGAAGAAAATAATGCTATGTCATCCAAACTCAAGGAGCTCAAATCTTCTAAGAAAGAGCTTAAAGATAAATATGATAAACTTGAGTGGGTGCACAAAGAGCTCATCACTAGCCATAACAAGTTAAAGGATGAATATACCACTCTTAAGGTTAATCATGATACCCTTGTTATTGCTCAAGAATTTTTACCCAATGAGCCACATGATGCCACTAATGATATTGTTAAGATTAATATAGCTACATCATGTGATGATCTAATTGATGAGAGCATTGAGCAAGGATCTAGTGGCAAAGGCAAGTAAGTGGTTGAGTGCAATGACTATGATGAGTATATCAAGCTCAAGCATGACAATGAAAAGCTAAAGAAAGAGTTTGAAGAGTTTAAAACCCACAACACCATTGTGCTAGAAACTCTTGATCATGAGGGCAACTTGATTCTTGAGAATGAGAAGCTAAAAGAAGAAAACAAGAAACTCAAGGAAGAAAGAAACAAGGTTGCACTCAAGGAAGATAAAAGTAGTGATGCACTCAAGGAAGAGAACAAGAAGCTCAAGTTGGAAAAAGAGCATCTCAAGATTGAATTGAGCAAGTTTACTAGAGGCAAATATCTTCAAAGTGAGCTCCTAATGAACACCATCATGAAGATGGATAGAAGTGGCATTGGGTACATGGCAAATAAAGAGAAGAAGGCTCAAACTCAACGACAACAATCAAAGCCAAAGCCAAAGAGATGCTTTGAGTGTGGACAAGAAGGCCACTTTGCTCATGAGTGCCAAACTCCACCAGCACAACCCTTGCCCAAGCATGCTAGACCCTTTGCCTTCAATGCTCACTACATGCTTAGAAAGGATTCTAGTGGAAAGATGAAAGTGATGTTCTTAGGACCTCCAAATAAGAATAGGCCTAAGAAAATTTGGGTTGCAAAGTCACTTGTTGAGAAGGTGAAGGGCCCTCAACAAGTTTGGGTTCCTAAAGCTTGATCTCTTGTGTGTAGGTGAACTACAAGACTGGTGGAAGTCATTGGGTTATTGATAGTGGTTACACACAATATATGGCCGGTGATCCTCGTATGTTCACCTCACTAGATGAAGAAGTAGATGGGCAAGAAAGAATTACATTTGGGGATAATTCAAAGGGCAAGGTCAAAGGATTAGGCAAAGTGGCAATATCAAATAATCATTCAATCTCCAATGTGCTATATGTTGCTTCATTGAGCTTCAACTTGCTATCTGTTGGGCAATTGTGTGATCTTGGCTTCCAATGCTTGTTTACCGAGAAGGAAGTTGTTGTATCTAAGAAGGATGATGAACAAGTGATATTCAAAGGATTTAGATACAACAACCTATATCTAGTGGACTTCACCTTCGAAGATGCAAACTTGAAGACTTGCCTATTCACCAAAACAACACTTGGGTGGCTATGGCATAGAAGACTTGCTCATGTTGGGATGAGCTCACTCAAGAAGCTAATGAAGAATGATTTGGTGAGAGGGTTGAAGGATGTGAAGTTTGAGAAGGACAAGCTTTGTAGTGCATGTCAAGCCGGCAAGCAAGTTGCAAATACCCATTCAACAAAAGCTTTTGTGTCAACCGCAAGAGTGCTAGAACTCCTTCACATGGATTTATTTGGACCAACAATATACAAGAGTTTGGGAGGAAATCTTTATTGTCTTGTGATTGTTGATGATTATCTAAGGTATATATGGGTATTCTTCCTTCATGACAAATCTGAAGTTGCATCTTGCTTCAAGAAGTTTGCCAAGAGAGCACAAAATGAATTTGAAGTGAAGCTCAAGAAGATAAGAAGTGACAATGGGAAAGAGTTCGACAACACAAACATAGAAGCTTATTGTGATGAAGTTGGAATCAAACATGAAGTCTCTGCAACATATACTCCTCAACAAAATGGTGTAGTTGAGAGGAAGAACCGGACATTGATCACTCTTGCAAGAACAATGCTTGATGAGTACAACACCCCCGAAGCTCTATGGGTGGAAGCAATCGACACCGCATGCTATGCATCAAACCGCCTATTCCTTCAAAAGTTCCTTGGCAAGACACCTTATGAGTTGCTCAATAGGAAGAAGCCGGACGTCTCCTTCTTTAGGGTGTTTGGTTGCAAATGCTACATCTACAAGAAGCAGCAACACCTAGAGAAGTTCTAAAGACATTGTGATATTGGTTTTCTTGTTGGTTACTCATCAAAGTCCAAAGCATATAGAGTATTTAATCATGCCACCGGCTTGGTTGAAGAAACATATGATGTGGAATTTGATGAATCTAATGGCTTCCAAGGAGCACATGAGAATCTTGATGATGTAGGTGATGAACCATTGAGGGAGGCTATGAAGAACATTCCGGTTGGAGACATCAAGCCTAAAGATGATGAAGAAGATGTACAAGTGATTGATCCACCCTCTTCATCAAATGTGCCACAAGATGATGAAAAAAATGGGAGAGTAGAAAATGAAGATACTCATGTCTCCCGTGAACAAATGGTGGTACAAGCACAAGATGTTGATACTCCACAACCTCCCCCTCAAGTGGTCAATAGAAGAAATACACTCCTACTTCAAGATCATCCATAAGATCTTATCATAGGGAGTCCATCAAAGGGTGTAATGACTCGATCTCAAAAACTTACTTCATTTATTGCTCATCACTATTTTGTCTCTTGCTTTGAGCCTACTAAGGTAGAAGAAGCTCTTCAACATCCAGATTGGATAAATGCCATGCATGAAGAGTTGAACAACTTCACTCGCAATGAAGTTTGGACTCTTGAAGAGTGGCCAAAATGTGCAAGAGTCATTAGAACAAAGTGGGTGTTCCGAAACAAGCAAGATGATCAAGGTGTTGTTGTGAGGAACAAGGCAAGACTAGTTGCAAAGGGGTTCTCTCAAGTTAAAGGTTTGGATTTTGGAGAGACCTTTGCATCGATTGCAAGCAGTGTTTTCCTAAACGCTAAACGATAAACAGTCGATCACCTACCGTTTAGCCATTATTCGGGCAAAACGTCCCATTAAACGGGCTAAACGGCCAATTAAACGGGATAAACGGATGATTAAACGGAAACGGCGCACCACCGTGTAGCGTTTACACGGTGTTTAAATGGGCTAAACGGCCGTTTAGGCGAACAGTGGTTGCAAGATTAGAAGCCATCCATATCCTCCTTGCCTATGCATCACATCATGAAATAAAACTTATCAAATGGATGCAGTGTTATCCTAAACGCTAAACAGTAAACATTTGATCACCTGCCGTTTAGCCCATTATTCGGGCAAAATAGGAGATTAAATGGGCAAAACGGTCGTTTAAACGGTCAAAACAACCGATTAAACGGAAACGGTATACCACCGTGTAGCGTTTAAATGATGTGTAAACAGGCTAAATGACCATTTAGGTGAACAGTGAATGGATGTGAAAAGTGCTTTTTTAAATGGCTTTATTAATGAACTAGTCTATGTTGATCAACCTCCTTGATTTAAAGACCCTAGATATCCTAATCATGTTTATAGGTTGTCCAAGGCACTATATGGGCTTAAGCAAGCCCCAAGAGCTTGGTATGAGCACCTTCGGGACTTCCTCATTGAGAAGGGCTTCATCATTGGGAAGGTCGACACCACACTATTCACCAAGAAGCTTGATGGGCATATCTTCATTTGTCAAGTGTATGTTGATGATATTATCTTTGGATCATCAAATGAAGAGTCATGCAAAGAATTTGGTGAATTAATGTCGAAGGAGTTCGAGATGTCAATGATTGGAGAGCTTACATTCATTCTTGATTTTCAAGTCAAGCAAATGAGAGAAGGGATTTTCATCTCTCAAGAGAAATATACTAATGATCTTCTCAAGAGATTCAAGATGGATGAATGTAAGCCAATCAAGACTCCAATGCCAATAAATGGACATCTCAACCTAGATGAGGGAGGTAACCCGGTTGATCAAACTCTCTACCACTCTATGATTGGTAGCTTATTATATTTGACCGCATCTAGGCCCAACATCATGTTTAGTGTGTGTATGTGTGCTAGGTTTTAAGCTAATCCTAAGGAAACTCATTTAATTGCCATAAAAAGAATCTTTAGGTATCTTAAGCACACACCAAGCATTGGCCTTTGGTATCCTAAAGGAGCTAGATTTGAATTAATTGGCTATTCCGATTTGGATTATGCCGGGTGCAAAGTTGATAGAAAAAGCATATCCGGAGGGTGCCATTTGCTTGGTAGATCACTTGTGTCTTGGTCCTCCAAGAAATAAAATAGTGTGGCTTTGTCCACCGCCGAAGCGGAATACATTGTCGTGGGTGCTTGTTGTGCACAAATACTTTACATGAAACAAACTTTGCTAGACTATGGTGTAGTTCTAGATAAAGTACCTCTTTTGTGCGACAATGAAAGTGCGGTAAAACTTGCAAATAATCCGGTTCAACACTCTTGCACCAAGCACATAGATATCCGCCATCACTTTCTTAGAGATCATGTTGCTAAAAATGATATATCACTAGAAGGTGTAAGGACCGAGGATCAATTGGCGGACATCTTCACTAAACCGCTAGATGAGGCAACATTTTGTACATTGCGGAATGAACTCAATGTGCTTGATTTTAGCAACTTCACTAAAAATTGAGCTTGTGTTGTCCCTTGCATTGCATTATAATATACAACATGTTTAATGCTTTATAATGCATATAGGGCTTGTCTAACATGGTTAAGATAACCTCTGAAAAGCGTGTGAAGAAGCGTAACCTTGGATCAAACTTGACAAGCAACTAGATTTACTTTCAAGTATTGCATTGCATATGCATGAATGTTGTTTTGTCGTTTATCTTAAATCGCCCTCTTATTGCCTATTTTCTTAAAAAGAATTATAGCTTAAGGCAAAATATTTTGAAAAACTTGAGGGTTTGAGAGAGGTCACTCACATCAGTCCCAATTGGTGTTTATTTGGATCTTATTTGAGTTGGGACTTGATTGAGAACAGGCAGCGCGAAGGAATTTGCAGATTTGCTGAAGAAGGAGTGACCGGACGCTGCACCGGACTCAGGTGTCCAGCATCTGGTCAGTTCATAGGAGGCGAACAGCTGCCGAGTAGGAGTGACCGGACGTTGAAACAGTGTTTTCTCAGCATCCGGTCAGAAGGAGCTTCAGCGTCCGATCGATGATGAAGACGTCAAGGCTAAGTGACCGGACTCTGGCTGTGTCCGGTCGGTGTCCATCGGACACGTCCGGTCGCAATTCCAGAGGATTTGGACCTCTCTGGAATCGACCGGATGCTGGGTGGTAGCGTCCGGTCGCTACCACCAGAGCATCCGATCAGTAGTTTTCATGCGGCATCAGGTCTCTTTTTCCTTTCCTTTTCGGATCCACCAGGGGGGCATATAATCCACGTGCGTGGCCGTGTGCCCTAATCCGCCTAGCTCTCCTCCGCCACCGCTGTTCCACGCTGCCGCCGCAGCCACGCCCATGTCGCCGAATCCGAGCTTCGCACCGCCACTTGCCCGCATGCCATCGTAGCCACCGTGCCAGCCTGCACGCACGTCGACGCTTGCCCTCACGCCATGGCCGCCTCTCTGTTGCCCGCGCGACGCCATAGCTCGCCTGCGCGCCGACTGTCCTGCATCGGAGCATGACCGCGCCAGGTGCAGCTCCTTCACGCCCGTGCCCTGCCAAGCACCACCGCGTCGGTGACCCACTATAGAGCCACCACCGTCAATGAGCTTCCAGCACTACAGTACCCTAGCTCCACCACCAAGCAAGCCCGCAGTGCTCTTCATTCGATCCTTGCCATTGATTTCAATCGCAATCCAGTGCCACCGATCCACCTCTACCAACCCTAGACGATTCAGTGTCCCCCGATCCATTCCTCCTCTTGCTGTTTCACTATTTCAACAGGTAGCAAGCCCAGCGTCTCAATTTTGTATCTAAATTGCTTGCTACCTAGGTTTTCGCATCTATTAGATACATTGTATTTATTTATATATCCTATCTATTCCATCATGCAGCGAGTCGGTGCCGTTGAGATCATGTGGCAGTTGTCAGTTAACGCGGGGCCAAGCTTGTGAGTAAGGATCGAGGCCAAGCCTCGGAAGTGTCAGATTGACAGTTGGTCTTTGTCAGCGATAGTTGATCTCTTCCGATTCATCAGATGGCTCGCACAAAGAATGTTGGAGGTGGTCCAGGAGATGATGATCAGAGGCCCCTGCCTTGTCAGCCTATAGAACCTAAAGGCAAGGCAACCAAGAAGCTGGCAGTTAGGAAGCACAAGTACCCAGATGTAGATACAACGAGAGCCGCTGTAGTTGTAGAGGCCGTAGAGCGTGCCAAGAGAGGAGGCCCTCGCAGTGGAGTCTAGATTGCCGATCCGCTTTTCACCAGATGCGATGTCTTCACTTTAGCGTGTTGAGCGTCTTCATGGTGGTCTAGCTGGGACCCTCATGATTGCAGGACCACGTGTTGCCATTGATGAGGTTCAGCCTCAGGGGGAGCCACAGCAGCAGCCTTAGCCAGCTCAGCAGACTCAGGAGCTTTAGCTAGCTCAGCAGTCTCATGAGCCTCAGCTAGCTCAGCAGACACAGGAGCCACAACAGACATAGCAGACTCAGGAGGGCCAGCAGGCTGAGGAGACAGAGCCGACACCATAGCCATAGTTACGCCGCTCTGGTCGCACTCGTGTCCTAGTTTCACTGAGGCCAGTCACCCAGCGGAGGGGTTCTTGTCCACCACCTCAACCACAGGGCCCGCCTCCAGTGACCCATCTTAACTTGAGGGTCGCCATGGCCAAGCAGGTGCAGCAGTTGAGGTTTGTTGACTTTGAGGTATGGTTTCCACCTAGGAGGGATGAGAGAGCAGCAGAGGGATTCTATACACCTCTACAGGAGGACTTCTATAATGCCTATCTGAATAGTGGAGCAGTCTTCAGACCACAGAGAGTATGCAGCATTTAGTCTATTATTGCAGTAGCTAGAGAGCATATTCGCCCCTACCTTGCATATCTGTTGGGGCTGATAGATCTGATTAGACGGACTGGATTATATGTTCCATCTTGGGTTCATTAGTTCTACACATCTCTCTAGATTGACCCCCACCACAGGTTCATTCACTTTGCATTTGGTGGCAGAGACTATCGGTTGACTAGCACTAGGGTCAGGGAGATTCTCAGGCTTCAGGAGTAGCCTGTCAGGCTCCATGAGGTGTGCTATGGATAGACTGCACCCCCCAGACGTCCTCATGGTGGCATGGTACCCCCTATAGACTTGGTATGTCACTGCTTATAGAACCTTTTGGCGAGGGTTCGAGGAGGAACCCTAGTGATCTCACGCCCACTGCTCGCTTGCTTGAGGCAGTTATGAGGAGGACTTTACTCCCAAGGATGGGATATAGAGAGGGATTAACTCGGATTCAGCTTTGGCTTCTCAACTCTCTGATGCAGCAGATAGTCTTTGACATCTAGGATCTTCTTCTGTCAGAGATGGAGGACACTATAGCTGAGGGCTTTAGAGGTTATAGGCAGCTACCCTATGCTCACTAGGTCACTTTCCTTATCCACAGAGTTGTTTCTATGAAGTCACCTAAGATCATTGCTGAGTATAGTGGTGCTACGACAGAGTTCCCTTCTTATAACTTGTCTCAGATGATCAGACATAGTACACCACAAGCACTGAGTCAGCCACGCCATCGTCCTGATGTGCCAGAGTCTGTAGCCCAGCACGATGAGATCATCAGGGGTATTGCAGCTACAGAGGAGGAGCTTGCTCAGTAGGAGGGGTTGGTCACTAGCGAGCCCAGTGATAGTTCTGATGATGATTACCAGCCTATTCCACAGATGCCTCCACGACGACATGATGCTAAGGCTGGTAGCTCTAGTTCAACGCCACCTACCCCATAGACTGACCTCACTCTTCTAGCTATACTTGAGCGGATGAGGCAGGACTAGGCTAGATAGGCTCAGGAGACAGCTGCTACACTTGCGTAGTTCTAGACTCGTCAGGACGAGTTCCAGCACTAGCAGCTTGTTATTCAGCAGCAGACACATGCTCTACATTAGTAGCAGTAGGCTATGCATTAGCAGTAGATCCTAATGTAGTAGCAGCTTCTTGGATTCATGCAGCATGTAGTGACAGTGATTGGGGCTCCACCACCACAGTCTATGCCCCAGCTTGGTCAGCCTACCACCACTTTCATGACTCCAGCGTTACAGCCTAGTGGGCTTCAGAGTCAGGGATAGCCACTAGCACAATATGCTTCTCCTACAGAGCAGGTGTCCTAGTGGTTCGCTTCGCTAGTGGTAGCCCCATAGTTCACTCCACTTCAGACGGGCTTCACATCAGCACAGACATCATCGCTTCTTGAGCCAGATACTTCAGTCTCTAGGAGTCTTAGAGCCTCCTTCAGTGAGTTGATAGGGCAGCCCACTCCTCCATACTTGCATGTTCCAGGACATTCTATGGCTGCACCTATCACAGCGACGACAGAGATGCTCCCCTCCTCAGTGGCATCATCAGAGCCAGCTACTTTAGCTCTACTAGCTCAGTCTACACCAGCACTTGTTCCTGATCCGACCTAGATTGCTTCAGCATCACTTTTAGCTTTAGAGGGTTAGACAGCCCAGAGCTCTAGATCAGACGATGATGGCACCCAGTTCCACCTTGCTCCTCGTACCTCAGCGCTCGGCTCGTCTACTGCAGCCCTGCCGACTGACCCATAGGTTTTGGTGTTTGACGCCAAAGGGGGAGAGGGTTCGAGTATGTTAGGCTTAGGGGGAGCTAATTATCTAGGGGAGCTTAGTTATTATATTAGCTTATATTTACATTTGGAGTTTCTATTTGTGAGATACACTATTATGCTTTTGGGAGTTTCTATTTGTGAGATACACTATTATTGTTTTGTGTGTGTGATACATTATGCATTCATGTTTACTATTATATCTATGTGATAGTGATATCTACGTCATTGTGATATATGACATGTGTGCTCTCTACTTTGAATTATTTATATGTCATATCACTTGTGCAATGCTCATTTGCCTTTGCTTCCACATTTTACTCCGATGCAAATGAGCTTTATTACTTATACTCATGCTTATTTCATATCTTCTGAGTACATCATGATGGCTTGGGTCATATAAGCTTGTCTAACACCTTTGTTCTTATTGCCTACAACTTATATGAACCAAGCATGTTAAAAACCTCATCTCTTTCACATACTCGAGGTAGTATTATCATCAATCACCAAAAAGGGGGAGATTGAAAGCATCTAGGCCCCTAGTTGGGTTTCGGTGATTAATGACAACACGTGATTACTGTGACTAACATGTGTTTTGTAGAAACAATTGAGTTAGGTCATGGTAATGGAGATCATTTGGGCAATCATGGTTGTCGTGCCCCTATGATGGAAATCATTTCGATTTTCAAAGGATGGACGACAAGGTTAAGGATGGACTAGTTCTAAGTGTCGATTGGAGTTGGAGAGACACTTAGAGTAGTTTAGGACTTTGTTTTTCCTTTGGCCGTACTATTAAGGGGGGTATGAATGGGTAGCTTGACCTAGGTGAGACTAGTGAGTTAGGTGTGGTGCACACTTGTTAAAACTAGCACTAGGTAGCTCCACAATAGCCCTTAGATCCAATGGAGCAAACTTCATTCACATATGATCGAGAGTTGAAAGTGAATGGAGGGTCAAATACTAACCGGACACTAGCTCTGGTTTGACCGAACGCTGGCTCAGGGTCTAGTCAGTTCATTTGGTCAAGGTGAAAACGTTCGGTGCGATCGGATGCTGAGAGGTTAAGTGACCGGACGCTGAGAGGCAGCGTCCGATCAACTCCAGTAAGGTTCCAGAGAGGGAAAATCGTGACCGGACACGTCCGGTCACACTAAAAACACTAGAGTTCGGGTTATACTGACCAGAGCGTCCGGTCACCCCGTAGAGGCACATAACGGTTCGTTTTTCAGCCCATGTTATAAATAGAGCCTCCACTCATGTGTGGGGGTACTTTTGCTCATTCCAATAGCTGAGAAACACCTTAAAGAGTGCCAAGAAGAGCAAGGTCCTAGTAAGGTGATTGAGATTTGAGAATCCCAAAGAGACCTCATTAGTGAAGATCAAGAGTAGCAAAGTATGCATCCACCTTCTCATTAGGCTTGTCGTGGTCAAGTGAGAGTTCATGCTTGTTACTCTTGGTGATCACCATCACCTAGATGGCTTGGTGGTGATTGGGAGTTTAGTGATCACCCGACGGAGCTTATGGGTGACCCAACTAAAGTTGTGAGCGGTTGTGGGTGATTCATCGAAACAGAGTGTCGAAGAATCAACCCGTAGAGAGCACTTGATCCTTACGCGGATCAAGGGGGAGCTACACCCTTGTGTGAGTGCTCCAACGAGGACTAGTGGGGAGTGATGACTCTCCGATACCTCGGCAAAACATCGCCGCGTTCCTTTCCTCTCTATTTACTTTGAGCATTTACTTTGAGCAATTCATTTCATGTCTTTACATTCTTAGAATTGCTATGCTAGAGTAGGTTTGGAACTTAGGGTGCAAGTCTTTTGTGCAGTAGAACAATTAGGAACACTTTCTAGGCACAAGGGGTTAATTGGGCTAACCATAGGATTTAATTATTGTAAAGAAATTTAGAATTAGCCCAATTCACCCCCCTCCTCTTGGGCATCTTGATCCTTTCAGCTGTAACCCCTGCTTTCCCTTGGCCTATAAAAGGGAAAGTAGGGCGTCACATTAAAGGGCATCGGACCAACAATTGAACACATCCGAGTTCATCTGAACCGATCGGAACTCATCACAACACACCACCAGAGACTTAGGACCTACCCCTCTCTTGACCGATTGTAACCCCTACTATGAACTTTCAGTACTAGTAACATGAGTAGTAGCAACGAACTATACGTAAGGACATTCTGCCCAAATCAGTATAAACCTTGTGCCCTCTTAGCACACCATCCGAGCCAGATGCGCAATATTAGAAATTTACTTGTTGGTGGCAACTCAAAACACCGATAGCTGGTGCGCCAGGTAGGGGCCTTTTGCGCATCTCAACATCCACATTAGGCCTCGGATGGCTAGCCATAATGTTAGCTAGGTCCCGAGAGCGCACGTGCATTTCTGGGGTCTGGACTTCATCATCACGATGAAGGGAAGGTTGGTTTAGGCTCCCACCGCTGGCTAACCTCTCCACTTCTCTAGCCTCGACGCAAGCACTAAGGCGCTTGAGGAGCTATAGCTGCACGCACCAGAGGTCCACGCCCCTAGGAGCAACCAGCTCCTTAGCTTTGACTACGAGAGGTTAGAGCGCTAGCCTGGCGCCTTCCTAGGACCTCGACCGTCCTAGGAGGACCTGTGCCACCTCACCTTCTCATTCGCCAACGTCATGACGCAGCTTGCCAGAGGAGAGCCGCTCTCCCCGGAATACCTCGTCTAGAGCGCCCCGACACGCTACCATGCAGGCCGCACACCGTGGTTCTAGTGTATAAGTGTCTCGGCCTCCACCACGATGCATGCGAACCCTCGATGCCCATAGGCACGATGTGCCCTCAGAACAACCCGACAGGGACATATCAGTCCATCAAGCCCAGCAGGGCAGCGGGCCTCGCACCGCGGTTTTGGTGCATGAGCGTCTCGACCTCCACCACGATGCACGCGACACCCTCAATGCCCATAGGCATACCTACAACGATGCGAGGGAGGGGGCTAGCAGTGGCTACCAGCCACGTCATGGCGGACGCTATGACAGTGGTGAGGACCGAAGCCCAAGCCCCAATTTGCTGGGACCTTAGGCCTTTGGCCGACACACCCTCAAGGGCAAGGCAAAGCGGGACGAGGATGCCGATGAAGGCGCCCCTAATCATCCCAACAAGAGGAAGAACAAGTAGTGACGTAGGGGCTCGCTCGTGGTCATCGCCAATTGTAAGGAGGGTCAGAAGCCTACCGAGGGAACCTCAAACCACTTTGAGAAGCTGCTCGAAGGGTCATGCCCGAACCATGCTTTCCTTGTCGACCACCTATACAAAGACTACATCCTCTTGAAGCGGTACTTATCTAGAAGCTCTAATAAGGGGGAGCATAAGAAGGAGCCTAGTTAGATGAAGTGCGCAACATCGCCCTCCTTTGCTCGGCCAAGTACCAGCAAGCGTTGGGCCGGTACCACAGCCGTCGAGTGTGGGGTCAGGCCTTCAATGATGGGGACCTAGTCCTCCGCCTCGTCTAGAGCAGCAAGGACCGCCACAAGCTCTCCCCGCCATGGGAGGGACCATACGTTGTCGCGGAGGTGCTCTGGCCAGGTGCCTAAAAGCTTAAGACCATCGACGATGAGGTCTTCACTAATGCATGGAACATCGAGCAGCTATGCCACTTTTACCCTTAATAAACACACACTTTCTCTTATCAGTATCATTATCGAACTCCACGACCTTTAGTGACACCTAACCCCAGCAACGGCGGGGGTCGGGCCTCACTCGGGGGCTAATAAGAGCATATCTATCTGGTAGATAGTCTCTACATCTGACCTTTTCTTACGATTAAGACCCAAAAGCGAAGTTTGCGGAAACAAATGTGAGAAACCTACGCCTCGGCGGCTACAGCGCCTTTGCTCACCAGCGTAATTAGAGTTTTTCTCGCACCCTAGGCTTTTTGGCCTTAGCCATGGAAAGCGTCGGTACACGTTTAAGAGTCTATCTGCCTAGCAAACATTCTCTGTGCCCGACCCCCTATCACGTTAAGACCTAGGAGCTAGGGTTGTGGGAACAGGCTCTGAGTATAACTGGTCGAACTACGAGAGACCTACGCATCAGCGGCTATGACGCCTTTGCTCACCA
Organism: Miscanthus floridulus; assembly: GCF_019320115.1. NCBI lineage: Eukaryota > Viridiplantae > Streptophyta > Magnoliopsida > Poales > Poaceae > Miscanthus > Miscanthus floridulus. The sequence goes on along the minus strand of NC_089586.1, from coordinate 99,363,833 downwards.
ACATGATCAGAGTTTGCTCACCCGCACTGCTAGCTTTATGACCTTAACGACGAAAAGGGTTAGAATGCACTAACCTTTTTATACAAAAAGGGGAGAAGGGCTAAAAAACTATTTTTCTATAACGAAATTTAAGAGCTTGTCCATTTATTACAAGTTCTCCGCCTGGCTTATCTGCCTAACTAAATTCTTGCATGGGATGTTCTCATCCTCTATCTTTGTAGGTAAGTCTTGTCTCAGCGGGCAACACAAGTCGATCAGACGGCTTGGCGACTGCCGAGAAAATGGGTAGGGAGCAGCAGGATGCTCCACATGGGTTATGCCGACCCCATCATAGATGATGGACCTAGATCCCACTCAATCATATCTGGTAAGAGCTCTCCGAACCCATCACTCTTACCATCGAGGTAAATCCTATGCCCAGGTCGATCAAACAGCTCAAAGCCGTTGCTGAGAGATGGGCCACCCTTATTTTACGCGTATTAATTTTGCCACCGAGCCTCCATCCCCAGCAACGATAGGGGGTCGGGCATCGCTCGGGGGCTGGCAAGAGTGTCTATTCGGTAGACATTCTCTATGCCCAACCCCTCCTCACATTAAAAAATAGGAGGCAAGGTGTGCGGAGACAAGCAATGAGTAAAGTTGGTCAGACTATGAGACACCTACGCCTTGATGGCTACGGCATCCTTGCTCACTAGTGTGATCAGAGTGTTTATCCCCGCACCCCAAGCTTTAGCCTCCACCTTCTTAGGAAGGGTTTGAAGGGGCCCACTGGTGGAATCTCCATTGAGGAGAGACCGGCAGGTCGCCCTGGTCGATCGAATGGCTTAGGCCGTTGTCGAGAGATAGGTACGAAAAAGTGAGATGCCCCATGCAGGTTATGGCACTCTATCACGAACGTCAGACCTGGACCCCACACGGACATATCTGGTAAGAGCTCCCCGAACCCATCACTCAAGCCATCGAGGTAACTTTACCGATTCCCACTTTTTCTTTTCCATTGCATGATCATTCATTCATCCATTCTCATGCATGCATTCATACATTCACTCATTCATTCATACATTCATCCCATACATCCAAGCATTGCATATGCAATTGCTGCATCACAACGCTTCATGTCGTGTCATGAAGCGGTAGTCATCTCATTCGATATGAGCGATAACCGACCGAGGTTCGAAGGCCGGCCCACGAAGGGCTCGAGGCCGCCTTGCGTCAAATAGAGCCAGGGGAGAAAAACCGAGATGAGCCCCAGCGGTCTTGCCTGACCCCGCTCAGAAGCAGACAGGGACATCTCGACCTTTCTCGTTTGATTCTAACCTCGAGCCAAGCCCATAGAATCTCCATCGAGGAGAGGCCAGCGGGCCACCTGAGTCACTCTCTAGAGTGACATGGGCATCTACCAGGAGGCAAGTTAAGGAGCAGTGAAATGCCACATGAGGGCTATGTCGACCCTGTTAGTGGATGACGGACCCGGATTCCACTCGAATGTGCCTATTAGCGAGCTCAACGAGCATGACACTCGAGCCATCGAGGCAAATGTCGTTAGCTCAGCCCCTTCAGTTGCGGAAACCGAGGACAGGGTGACACATGAAACATGGCCAACCCCTACCGAACCCCATGAGGCTTGGGGGCTCAAGCCGCCCAACCCAAAATCGGGAGACCGAGGTTCGAAGGCTGGCCCACGAAGGGCTCGAGGCCACCTCGTGTCAAACAAAGCTAGGAGAGAAGACATAGATGAGCCCTAGTGGCCTTCGCCTGACCCACTTAAAAGCGGACAGGGTCATCTCAACCTTCTCGTTCGATCCTAACCTCGAGCCAAGCCTACAGAATTCCCATTGAGGGGAGGTCATCGGGCCACCTGAGTCACCCTCTAGAGTGGCTCGGGCATCTGCTGGAAGGTGGGTTAAGGAGCAGTGGAATGCCACATGAGGGCTTTGCCAACCCCATCACAAGCGATGGACCCGAATTCCACTCGAACATGCCTGTTAGCGAGCTCACCGAGTGCGACACTCGAGCCATCAAGGCAAGTATCGTTAGCTCCACCCCTCTGGTTGTAGAAACCGAGGACGAGGTGATGCATGAAACATGGCCAACCCCTACCGAACCCCACGAGGCTTGGGGGCTCGAGCCGCCCGACCTAAAATTGGGAGACCGAGGTTCGAAGGCCGGCCCGCGAAGGGCCTGAAGCCGCCCCACGTCAAAAAGAGCTAGGGGAGAAGACGTAGATAAGCCCCAGCGGCCTTCGCCCGACCTGCTTAAAAGCAGACAGGGTCATCTCAACCTTCTTGTTCGATCCTAATCTCGAGCCGAGCCTACAGAATCCCCATTGAGGGGAGGCCATCCGGCCACCTAAGTCGCCCTCCGGAGCGGCTCGGGCATCTACTAGAAGGCGGGTTAAGGAGCAGTGGAATGCCACATGAGGGCTTTGCCGACACCATCATAAACAACGGACCTGGATTCCACTCGAACATGACCGTTAATGAGCTCACCGAGTGCATCACTCGAGCCATCGAGGCAAGTGATGTTAGCTCAACCCCTCCGGTTGCAAAAAACCATGGATGGGGTGACCATCACAAAGATGAGCTGACCCTCGACTAGACCCCTGCTACATGCAGGGGCTCGAGGAAAGTTGGACTCGCAAGGAGACCGAGCACGCGGTCGTAGAATGGTGGCTCAGAACCTAGGGAGGGGTACGTGCAAAAATAAGAGCCGTTTTCTCCTACTAATTTCGTTATCCTCTCCTCGATCTTTAGTGCCACCTGATCCCAGCAACAGCAAGGGGTCGAATCTCACTCGAGGGCTGAGGAGGGTATAAATACACCCTTTCTAAAATAGTCGCCGCTCCCGACCTCTTCCTCACATTAAACCTACTGGCAGGGTTTGCGGAAACGAACGACTGAGCAAGGCTGGTCAGACTATGAGAAACCTACGCCCCAGTGGCTACGGCACTCTTGCTTACCAGCGTGATCAGAGTTTCCCTCCTACTCCTCGGGCCCTACGGTCTTAACAAACGGAAGGGTCAGAACACATGAACCCCTTCTCACACATAAAAAGGAGGAAAAACAAATTCGATCAAACGAAACAAAATGATAAGTTTGTTTGGATAGTACAGAGGGGTCAGAGCTTGTCCGCTTGTCGACACCTGCACGTGGTGCCAGTGACGGATAGGACCGTGGCGGAAAGCTGTTCTTGTTGATGTCTACAAAGTCAATGGGACCTACATAAACAAGAAGAAGGACCCAGCGATTCCGGAGGACTTCTTCTCCTTCTCATTTCTCCTCTTTTCTCTTCGCTGTAACCCCTGCTTTTCCTTAGCCTATAAAAGGGAAAGCAGGGCGTCCCATTAAGGGGCATTGGACCAACGATCGAACACATCCGAGTCCATTTGAACCGATCAGAACTCATCACAACACACCACCAGAGACTTGGGACATGTCCCTCTCTCGACCATTTGTAACCCCTACTACAAACTTTTAGTGCTAGTAACATGAGCAGCAGCAACAAAATAGACGTAGGGACATTCTACCCGAACCAGTATAAACCTTGTGTCCTCTTAGCACACCATTCGGGCCAGATGCGTAATATTAGAAATTTACTTGTTGGTAGCAACTCGCCCTAAACATAACACTAGAACTGCATATTTATCTTAATGGTGCACGTAGTAATGAAACCAAATAAAAAAGGATGAGGCACCCCAAAGAAATTACACATTAGTGTTATAAACTTGGTATACATCTATCTATCTCTACCTCTCTATATGTTACCTCTTTGTCCCAAAAATTAAAAAAACATATGACGTAAATATAAGAACGGTGAACTTAGATACAAATTCAATAATAGATTTTATAGGGTTAAATCCACACAGCATCCTACGTATAGTAAATCAGACAAAAAAACAACCTTTAACCCTAACCAGGTCGTGGAGGTGACCATTTGCGCGGGTAGAGCAGGCAGAGGAGGGTACGCCGCTCGGGTTAGGGACACCATGCAGAGTTTCGGCCGTGACGGGTCACTGTAGCTAGAGCGACCTGCGAGATCCATAAATGAAATCGAGGAAAGTGTAAGAAAACAAGAATCAAACAATGGAGAGAACCGTCCATGAATGGAATCGAGGAAAATGTAAGAAAACAAGAATCAAACAATGGAGAGAACCAACAAGGTTACCTGGTCCTGAAATCGTCAATTAGGGTACCGCTGAGGAGGTGTTCAGGAGAGATGGAGGGCTGAAGTCAACGGCCGGGCACGGCGGTGGCGCCGGAGATGGGGAGGAGCGGCGCTTGGAAGGCGCAGTGGCGGCTACGGCACTGGAAGGGGCAGGGCGTGGGGCTGCGGCAGCAGAGGCGCGGGTCGGGAGGCGATGGAAGCACTGGAAGGATCGTGTTTTTCGATGAGGAGAGGGGAGGGCAGCTCTTTGTGGATGGGAATTTCAGGCGACGTGGCTCGTTTGTGGCCACGTGAAGTGAATTCGGGGCGACGTGTCTCACTCAACATGGGAATTGCGGATGACGTGTCGTAGCTGAGGTGCTGGGGAGCAACATCGGTTTGAAGAGGTTAATTAATAATTAATGGGCTTGTCGGTCAAGGAAAGGGCGCTAAGGGTAACAGCGGATATAGTCCCTATTGCAGAAACGCAAGGCATGAACGAGTGATGTAGACAAAGTCGACACACAGGCAATTGTCATGTTCGCTGGGCTGATAAGCCATGGCTGAAAGTACTGTTGGCTGATTTGTTGTGAGATAAAAATACTATTCGTTAGCTGAAAAAGTACGGGTTATAAGCCAAACAAACAGGGCTAATGTTTCTTCCTCGGAATGACTCCTTGTTAGGCTAGACCTATGGCCCGTTTGGTTTGTAGCACCGAGTGGTCTGCCGGACCATCCGAACCTAAATCCGAGGCTAGGTGCCATTTGGTTGGAGTTACCAGTTCATCCCATCCGTCATCTGCTGACCAATAGTAGCAGCTCAGTATGTAGAACGAACTCGTTCCCTGAAAAAGCATCGGTCCACCTCGTTCCGGATGGTTCCATGCCGAATGACATCAACCGCCTAACCAAACACGCTGCTAAGGTATGCCACACCATCACCATACCATGCATCCCACCAGACAGACCATCTGGACTGTTACACGAAATGCAATCCTTCCATTTCCATCTTGATGAACGGTTTACATCAACTGCTTGGGTGCTTGAAGATGCATCATCATTGAACGTTTTCTATACTCTTCCTGACTGCTTTGGTACTGCTCTCGTCCTCGTCCTTCGATCTTGGATCCAGTGGCTCTAGTTGAGTGGCATGGTGTTGCAGTGACTGGAACCCGAAGCATTCTCAAATGGTAGATGCGGCCGAGCCAAGCGCCAAGCGGGACGATGCCTACGCTACGCACTAGCACGCGTAGGCACCCACTAGATCGTACTCCACTCCGCCTCCGCTCCACATGTCCACTGCCCGCCAAGACACCGTACGTTGTGTGCACTGCACTCAAGCGGCCGCGTGGGTGATGTCAACTTGTCAAGTCCCGACATGCCGATGACCGGGTCTTCCCCAATCGCCGCTCTCACTAGCTCAAATGGATGATGAATCGAATCCTCAAAAGAAAGGATGATGATACTATCAAGTGGTCACGATCAAGAACGGCATGCGAAAGGGAAAAAAAAGATATATGACGAGCCAAAAAATAGCGTGTAATCTAGGTCAATGGGATGCAAGTACTAATAAGTAGTGTATATTCATTGCATCTCTCTAAGAAAAGTCAGGCCTGCACCCTGTCTTTAGAAATTCGGCTGGAGTGTGGATATAGTGGAGACCACAGCTTACACACTCTTGTGCACGTACTGTATATTGTATAGGCGCATTGGTCAGGCCGCCAGAGGAGTTTTCAGCACATTGGGCAAAGGTTGAGTAGCGAGGGTCTGAAACAGATTTCGTCCTCACAGCAGTGTTAGCCTAAACGAATTAAACGGTCGTTTAAACAGATAGTAAACGGTAAACGTTGGTAAACTGTTTTATTTAGGGGTAAACGGAAATTAAACGGTTGACCGTTTAAACGGTCAAAAAATAGAAAAAACGACATAAACGGTCTAAACGAAACGGAGATAAACAGCATTAAACGGGTTAAACAGCTGTTTAAACGCCGTTTAGGCGAACACGAGGTAAATCTAGTTCATTTTTGTATGAATAAATTTGTATACTTAAGTTTATTATATTTATAAATGTGTACACTTGATATGTTACATGCATAAATATCTATATTTGGTTCTTTTCACATGCATAAATATATATACATATCAAAATAATTGATTTTTACTCGGATAAATATGTATAAATGTTAGAATACTTGATTTTTTACATGCACATATATAATTATATGAATTTTTTTTAAAAAGTACAAAACCGTTTAGACCGTTTAACTTCATTTAAACACCATGTAAACAGCCTAAACGCTAAACGAAGGGTGACCGTGTAAAGACCATTTACCGTTTAGAAAAACATTACCTCACAATCATCCTTTGAAATCTTTGAACAGTAAATCTCTGTCTCTGTCCCTATAAAACACCGGTTAGAATTATTCTACATCCACCGACTAATTACCTGCTCTACAGAGATGTTCTCAGCTACGTCCACACCACTACATGCACCCAGGCATACACCATCATAAAAACGTACGCATCAGATCATCTCTCATCCATTCTCTCTCCCTAGTGTATCTCCAAGAGCCTTTCTAAATCTCGCTCTCTAAATCATCATTTGGAGTCATTTGCATAAAAATCATTTTCTATGTCTTTTGACTCTCCAACAGTTTTTATATCTCATACGTACTCTAAAGAGTCATTCTCGTCTTTTATTTTTAGCTAGCGAAAAATCTGGAATAGTAGATTTCTATATTTAGATGACCATTTAGTCAAGCTGTTGGAGGATAATCTTTAATCAAAATTTTTATTTCTAACATTTAGGAAGGATAGGTAGAGTCTCCTGAACATGCTCTTACTCAACCAAATCCAACGGTCATCCTTCATGGGATTTGCACCTTGTCGCCCCGCGCGCCCTCCCTTCGGCCTGGCCGAAACCCCCCCCCCCCCCCCCCCCCCCCCCGGTCCGCGCCCTCCCTCCACGGTTTGATTCCTCGTGCAGGCATCTTTTTTTCCTCGAGAAAAAATGAAACGTCCCCGCGACGGACCTCCTCCCACACGCGAGCAATCCGCTTGTTCCTCGGCGAGGAAGTCGTGGCCTGCCTATGTCCTCCGCCGCGACCCCCCAGGCGTGCCACCCCATGCGGCCACGAGGACGGATGCCCGCCGCGGCCATCCTCCGCTGGTCCGCCCTCACCATCCTCCATGGCAGCCACCAAATCCCACCCGGCCTCCATCATTGACACCATCAAAGAGGGAAGGGTTGCAGCCGCCAAATCCCACCCGGCCTCTAAGGCTGCCATCTTATCAGCTAGAATTTACAATATTTTTCTCTCACAATAAAATAGCTTCAGCCGGCTTATCAGCCGTCTTTAATACCAGACGAACAAGCCCATGGCAGAGGCGCAAACCCTAGCGCCGTCGCATCGCCCAGAGGTGGAGCCCCTCACGCAGCTACCATCTCCCGTGAATGTGCTGCCGCCTCTGTACCTCTGGTTTCCTCCCTCTTCTCCAAGATCATTACAGTGATTGAGTTCATTAGCTTCTTTCTGGTGTTGCTGTATTCTGGTAAGAAGCTTATGAGTGTATTAACTTCCTTTTCTTTTTCGATAGGCTACATAATGACAGTAATATGTTTTACTTTCATCGTGGTGGATTCACGGGTTGGTCAAGAATCAAGATAGTGAGTTTGATTTATACCTGTGTAGCTATGCTGGCATTCAGGATGGTGTCCCTACCTAATTGCTGGATTCCGTTTATTTAAGTTTACTACACTATATGATGGAATTGTCTAATTCACGATTCAGAGTCTTTGCTCGGAGCAAGTAATACCTGTCATTATCATGTTCTGTGCGACGTGAACAAATTTTTGCTGATAGTGGTTAAAAAATTCAAGCAAATTTCGTTTGCATGTTGCAGGTAATTTTCAGCAGCCGTGACCCCCTTAATTTTCAGACAAGTTAACTTGTTAATTCCTTTTGAACTATGTTTGAGTGTGGCTGCAATTACTTGGCTATAGATCAATTTTAAATTTATGAACTGTACACTGAATGTTGCTACCTGAATGCCAATTAATATGGTGACTTTATAGGTGTGATGTTAAAAAAAAGCTGAGCAATAAACAACCTTATATCTTTATCCCTTTTCTTTGATGGGTTTGTGACGAAAACTCTTGGCACCATCAACAACTCTTCAAGTTGGGTGTATGTGTCAACAAATTAGCTACAAGTCTCTGGTTATTAGCTTGCTAGCTTCTACAGGATGTAAGTTTTCTTTCTTTCAGAAAATGATTTTTTTTTTCATATTATAGCAGTAAGTAGATCAAGTTTCTCAGTATATTGAAAAGGATTGTTTGATTATCGTTGGAAGATAGATGGTAAGATTCTAATGCTTCTATAAAACTGCTGTAGGTATTTATCTGCTGTAGTTGCAGGTATTGATCTGTTATAGTTGTAGGTATCATTAGTTAATAAAACTCTACGTTACTTGTCTATTCTGGTTTTGCACTTTGTTATATTGCTAGACAATAAAATCTGCAAGTGACGGCATCGTCTGAGAACCCACGGGGATGTTGGACCAGCGGCGATGCCGGGGCACGCTGACGGCGAGGGCGGTGCGACGAGGATGAGCTCGGCGAGGGCAGCCTAGGCGCTGCGATCCACGCGTATCGGTTTCACGTACAAAAATACTGTCCTTTGATTTTTATCATAGCGTTAACATGGACATACTACTAGTAGGTATAATTCTATAGATGCCGACGTGGAAAACGTACCTGTAGTTTCACCGTCAAAATTTGTTCTCCGTCATCACCGAAAGTAAAGACGCCCTAAAAGGAAAAGGTAATATACTAATCCAATCAAAAGATAAAGCGAGCGCCTGAGATTGACCCCCACTTTTTACTTGTGAAACATTGAGGCACGCAATAAACTTGCGCCTCTACGGTAACACGTGTACCCCGTACACTCCGGACATCCACGCAACTATGCAAGTACAGGCGGTCTTCACATAATCACATGCGCAAACTGGAAATGGTACGTAGTAACAATCAAAAGTGACTAGTGATACTAGTAGGCACTGCCTTTCTACTGGTCATATAGCGTAGCTTCACGAGGCAGCAGTGACTAGTGACGCTGTGCCAAGGAGGGCTAGCTACCTAGCTGTGCCTGTGCGCTTCCATTTCACAGAAAGAGACGTGCATACACGGTGGATCGGTGGTGTGGCAGCATGCGTGCACAAGCGCAAGCACAAGCACAAGCTAGGTGTCTAGGCGAGGTCCGGGAATGGGCAGATGGGGCGGGCTGAAACACACCGGGAAAAGCCACTTTTCTTTTTTTTTCCCCTGCAATCAAATCAACAGCTTTTTCTTTTTCGAGAAAACCGAAAAACGCCGCTCAGCTTTGCCTTTTTTCCAGCTCGTGTCCCGCGCGGGCCGGGGTTCACGTCGCTTGCAAGTAGGGATGAAAACGGATCGGATACGGACGGATATCACCGATATTACATTTGTTTTTATATTTCTGTCCGGATTCGGATTCGAATACGGATAGTGTCAACTATGTCGAATAGGATATGATTGGATATCGACATCATAAATATGCGATTTGAATATTCGGATACGGATGCGGTATCGGATGTTGGATATCCGAATTCGAATACGGATAGATCTTAATCCCTCTAAACGAATTCGGTTTCGAATACGGTCGGAAAATATCCGTACCATTTTCATCCCTTGCAAGGCACATCTTCTCGGCTGCTACGCGTTGCCCCAACAGCGCAGGTATCTCCAACGTTCTCTGTCAGCAACATGTCAATCATGCCAGGCGGCCCGGCTCCACTAAAGTTTGCCAAGAGTAGAACAATGCCTGGCAGTGGCCTCGAGCCCAGATCGATAATCACTTGAACGGCCCAACAAATCCAACGGGGCTTGCGTCCTTCTTTGAATTTTGAAGCCTAGCAAAAGGTTCCCAATGACTAGCGAGGGGCTCCCTTGTTCCGCCGCCGCAACCAGTTCCTGTATCCGGAAAATATTTTGCCATGTATCCGTGTGGCTGCCACCATGAATGAACCACAGAAATTCTTGGACGCGTCCCTTCGCCGGCGTGCTCACGACCACCAGCCGACCGACCATGCTGGCGCCTCCGTCCGGGTCTGGCGGCTGTGGTAGGCTCGACGTGCGGCCATGCATCGCCGACCGCCGCAACAACAGCGGCAGGATGAGTAACGGGCTAACGGCGCGGAGATCCAGGCCACATTCTGCCTCGCGCCTCCGCTGATCACCTCTTGCTCCTGCATTTGCTACCCGGAAACACAAAATCTCACCCGATTAGCCACGGAGCCCAGGACCATAGCCGCGGAAGCCGACCTTATGGTCTTCTCCACCTCGACGGCATCTCTGAAGACGACCATTACTGTACTATGTACAGTAGGTGCCATGGCAGGCCTTCATCGCTTCTGCTATAAGACTGAATCTTGGCGCCGCGAGCTAGTTTTGCTGGGCCGACAGCACCAGCACAGCCAATTTTACCATCGTCCGTTCAAGGTAATCATGCCCGGAGAAGGGGGTTTAATGGGGTTTGCTAACCCCTGACACGGTATCCTGGTCTGCGATGAGCTTCACTACAATCCTCTGCTTTATTACATCCTATTCCCGCTGTCACTCAGGGCCAACAAGAAGTCACATCTCAACCCAGTCATTGCTCGGGACGTGGTCGTCGTCGTGGTCGTCGTCGCCGTCGTCAAAAGGCTCATCAAGGTTGCTGAACTTTTTTTCCCGACTGTCTCTTTTTTTTCGCGATCAGACCATTCACTTGTATTTCATTAAGAGGTAAAAGTTTCAAGGAACAACTTAGTCAAATCTCGATGGCGAGTAGCCATCAAGGTTGACTAGAACCCGCATTCCTATCTACTGGATACATCGTTAGGGATTACATTGCAGCTAAATTTTGCGACCAAAGCGGGCAAACCACCGAAAGTGTCTTAAAACCTGCCTGCACCCGATCATCCGCCTCGCGAACCAGCTTCAGGTACAGCTCCTGCACCCCGGGTGCCGTCCGCGAGAACGTCCTGTTGTTCCTCTCCCTCCAGAGGATCCAAGAGGTGAGCAGCACTAGGGAGTCGAAGGCCAGTCGCAGCGCGACCTCCAGCCGTAGCCGCTGACGAAGCCACCACGACGCTAGTTCCTCCGTGGTCGCCGGAACAAGCGCCGTCAGTCCAACGGGTGCCAACAGGGAGAACCAAAGCTGTCTGGCAAGGACTCACCCAACGAACATATGATCACCAGTCTCTGGTTCTTGGCCGCAAAGGATGCAAGCATCATCATCCTGCAGCCCATGTCTTCTGCGTCGTTCCGCGGTCCATAGGCGGTGATGTAGCGCCAACCAGAAGAACTTCACGCGCGGCGGTGCTTCGGTCTTCCATAGTTCGTTGGCTCCCAACAACGACGATGAGCCGGCGAAGAAGGCTGTACCTTCCATCCGCAGTCCAACGCCAAATAAAGCGATCCTCCTGCAACGGATCGAGAATGACATCGCGAAGAATGACCCACACCCGAAGGTACTGACAGAGTACTTGGGTGGTTGGTGCGCCGACAATGTTCCGCGCCCAACGGTTTTGGAAGATGCCATCTTTGAGCGATCTTTTCTTACCCGCTCTCTTAATGGCCGCGGACAGGTTAGGGGCATAGTGACACAGGGCTCCCACAGAAGCCCAACTGTCAGTCCAAAGCCTGGCGCTTGCCCCGTCGCCGATGTTCACCGTCATGCTGACTGCCGCCATCACAGCCACGGACTTCTCCGACCTGAACGGCAACCTGGCCCAGCAAGAATCATGAGCAGTCCTGCCGAGCCACTCCCACCTCAGTCTTAGCGCGAAGCCAAAGAAGCGCAAATCCAGCACGCCGAGGCCTCCTAGATGTGTTGGCCTGCAAACCACCGGCCATGCCAATTTGCATTTCCCACCGACCGTTGTAGCGGTGCCCGACCGAAGGAACGTGGCGGCGCTTGTCTATCTGGTCCAGGGCCCAATTGGACATGCAACATGCAATACTCATGTGGATCGGGATAGCCGATAGGGTCACCTCCGTGAGCAAAACACGTCCAGCGTGTGTCCGCATACCTGCCTTCCATGTCGGGATCTTAGATGCGACCAAGTCGACGAGCGACTGCTCATCAGCACGCTTCAAACGACTGAGCGAAAGTGGTACGCCGAGGTACCTGCATGGGAATGGTGCAACCACACATGGGAAGGCATGCTGGACAGCCGCCATCACTTCGTCAGAACACCTGATTGGCATAGCGACACATAGCCTATTCGTTTCGGCTGGATTGATTTATAAGCCAATGGCTGAAAGTACTACTGGCTGGTTTGGTGTGAGAGGAAAACATTGTTGGTTGGCTAAAGCCAGATACAGACAGTTACAGGCTGCCAAATAGGCTGACACTTGTCGACGTTGGTGACTAGGCCTGACGCCCCGGCAAAGAGCTGGAGGATCTGGATCACGCACTGCAGATCATTTGCATTCGGGGCAACCAACAGCACCAGATCATCAGCGTACAGGGACGCACGATGAGCGACAGCATGTCCAGGCAGTGGTGACAGCGCTGACCGGCGATCAGCCTCTCTGATGAGTGAATTCAGTGCCTCCATGACGATCACGAACAACATCGGAGAAAATGGGGTCGTCTTGTCTGAGCCCCCTCGCATGGCTGATCCTTCTTCCAGGTGTGCCGTTGACGAGCACCTTGGTACTTGCAGTGGACAGTAGGATGCGGATCCAGTTGATTCATCATCGCGGGAAGCCGATATGCTGCATCACCTCGATCAGGAACGGCCATGCAACGGAGTCAAAAGCCTTGGCGATATCTATTTTCAGCAGTACAGTCGGGAACTTCCTGCAGTGCAGCCAACGGCACGCCAATTGCACGGCTCTGAAATTGTCATGGATGGACTGTCTCCAATTGTTGGAAGGTTTCCGTGTGGAGCAGGCCAAGTAATCCTCGGAGGAGAATTAAAACAGGGACTACAATGGAACTTGATATATAAGTGTAATGTTTTCTTCGCTCGTGTCACTCTAATCAGCTTCTAATAAGGAGAAACTGCTCGGTCATCATGTGACTGACTAACACGATCAAAGTGGATCGTTTGGTGTTTGCAGTGTTGCCCAGCAAAGGCAGTCAGGCTGATAGTACATGCAAATCACCTGGAAATAGTCCCCTTCTTTAACCAGTTACATTTTCTTTGTGGTTGTGGGCCTGGCATGCTAACTTAGCCACTTAGGTCAGCTAAATGTTCAGGCTGGGCCAATTTGCTTGACAGCGAATGAGATCTGCAACCATCGTATAATCTCCTCCAGACCTGAAGAGATTATTACCTGTTGAGATGCTGGCCCTATAGTTTTTTTTCCCCTAACAAACAAAGAAAAACGAAAAAGAAAAACAGGATATTGTCCAGAGTCCAGAAGACCAGAAACACGCGCAACTTCCTTCCAATGCAACAACAAAGTGCCATATTGCTACCGACAAGACGTGCGCCTGGACCTCCTCGCCGCTGAATTAACTAGACCGGCGTGCGCTTAGCTCCCTGCTCGCTCCCTGCCGTAAAAAACACGGCGGTTCCGCCGGATCTGACGCGCTTCCTTCCGGCCGGTAAGGTAAACCACCCCCTCACACACGGACGAACGAATCCACCCCACGCGGGATGCGGATGTTCCCTGTGCTTGCTCTCTCCCACTCGTTTCGGCAAGCATGATCGCCGGTGCCCAAATTCTCCGTGCTGGCCTGCTGGTCGCCCGGCGCCGGCTAGGCTTCGGCTCGGTGGTCTTTGTCAGAGTGGCAGTGATGGATCACGAGAGCGCGTGCGTCGGCTGTTTATTGCGCTCCGTCTCAGGACGGGCGTGTGTGTGTGCTGTGGCCTGTGGCTGTGGGTCACAATTCACATGCGGCACGCGTATTGATGTGCGGACTGCGGTGCAGCATCGCAGGTTTGAAAAACTACGCGTTCCGACACGACTTTGTGGTGCTCGATCCGGAGACTTTTCCTCCTGGAAAGAAACTTCCGGCTGGAGAAAATGTTGGAACAACTACTCCCACTACTTCCACTGCAGAGGGAGAAAAAAAAAACAAAGATTTCTGATTGATCTTTGTTTCAAGAAAAATGTTCTTGCTCGGGGCCTGTTTAATACTTGATACACAAGACCAGACTAGTTTTTAGTTGGGCTAAACATTAGTCTATATTAGCTATGGTTTACCACTTAATTAGCTAATAACTAGATAAAGACTTTGATAAAAAAAAATTAGTTCACCTGTTAACCCTCCTGTTTGGATACTATAGATCTATTTTGAGCTAACAATTGGTTAAAAAAAAGAGCAGATCCAGTGCCGGAGGCTCCCATATAAGTAGAGTCTGGGGAAGGAAAAAACTGAGACAAGGCTTTTCCCGCAAAATCTATGAAGAGACTGCTTCGAACCCGCGATCTGGTAACTCTCTCACCGCTGCACCATACCTGCCCTTCTTAACCATTGGTTCAAACATGGCCTTAATTTTAGGAGGATCAGTTGACTTCAATTTCGAAAGTTAAGAGGAGGCAGGCCATACTCGACAGACTGGGGGGCCTAAAATATCCAGAGCAGCGCTGCTGCTGGTTATAGCCGTTGGTAGGGTGTTGTCGGGAGGAGGTGCGCAAGAAGCACGTACTGTAGTACTGTACACAGCATGTTTTGAAACCGCGAGTTGCGAAACAAGCATTCGTCGGTGGCTGAACTGCACTTTTAGGCCTACTTTGGCAACAGGAACCAGAGGGATCCCTGTGATTTCCCTGGGCCAAAAATCCACGAGCCAATCTACCCCGGGACAATCCGTCACGCACTTTGGAAGCCAATCCACGCCGGGCTCGAAGCCCGCTTCCCCTCCTTTTCTGCGTGGAAGGAATCCACTACTCCGGAGGCTGGGAAGGTTTCCTCGACTCGTCGCTCGCTCACAACTCGCGACTCGCGAGGCTGCCAAGGCGCGAGGCCGCCGCCACCCCAGCATCCGGCCGCCGCCACCTCGGCATCCCATCGCTGCCGCCCCTCCGCCTTCTCATCGCTTCGGCTCACGCCAACAGTTAGCACGCCTCAACATCTCTGTGCACACTAGGGTTTTGGGTCTCATCCTCTCTTCTCTTTCTTGTAGATCCTGGGGCTGCCGCCGCCACCTCAACGCCCGGCTGCGTGAAGCTGATCCAGTGCCGCCGCCGCCCCGCCGACCGGACCGCACCAGCTCAATCTCCACTGCTCCATGACTGCCCCCGCCTGACTGCCTTGCCTCGTCCCAAGATCCAGTGAGTCCTTCCTCCCTCCTCCTTGTCCCTCCCAAGTTTGAGCTTCTGCGACTTGGATGTGTACCTTTTACTCATTGGATGTGCTTGTAGTAGCATGCTAAGAATCATGTTTTGTCTGATGGTTCACACTTCGAAATCTTTGGTCACACTTCGAAATCTTTGCATATCTATGTTGGATAGGTTCCTAGGGTTTCATGGTATAAGGTTACACCAATTCCTAAATCTCTAGGTCCCTAATCAACTAAGGTATTTGATGCTGTCACAGGCACAAATTAGGTTTGATTTGTTAGTACCTGTGTTTTGAAAGATGAATGACATGTGGCATATAGCAAAGTGGCAAAAGAGGGGCACTACAGCATGGCTTTTTGTACAAGACATTTAAAAATGCCTTTAAAAGTGGCCAAAATGCCTTGAAAAACCTGTTTAGGCATACATGAAAATGTCTGCTATAAACTGGACTCAAAAGGTCTTTTGAGGCATTTTTTCAAAACGTCTTTCAATATTAACATATAAAGGCATTTTCTAGGTGCCTATAATACTTTTTAAAGGCATTCTGTACAAGCCTTCAAACATTGATGGAGGCGTTATTAAAAATGCCTCTAAAACCAAGGTAAATCAGCACAATCCATTCGAGAATGAACCAACGTGAGTACACATTAACAATGTATCCATCCAAATATTAAAATCTTTCATAGAGACATAAATTTCTATCTCCAAATATCCATAAAATAGAAAAGTAAACATGATCCTCAGTACTGTTGTTTAAGTTCTCATTCATGAATGATGAATTCTTAGTCCTATTGTTTATTTAGGTTCCCATTTATAAATGACAAGTTTCCTGCTCACTTTTAATTTAAAAGATAAAAAGCATGACATCCTCACATCAAAACTATACACATATGCAAGTATAAATCCAAGTGAATAGATATCGCCTCATTGCCAGCCTTCTTATTGTCTTCACTTGACGATTGCTCCTGTTTGCTATAAGCTGTATGGATGGAACTACAAGCAGCTATAAGGTTATGTAGCCTTATTATTCTATTTGAGAGTAAAGCACCATCTAACTTGATAGTACGACTGTGCACTGCTTTCAGTTTAAGTTATAGTATGCCTGCACTTGAAGTATGATTGTGCACTATTTTTTTTTTGCATAGGAAGTGTTGCTACAGGAGATCTAAACTTCACATCAACTGAGCACTTGCAGCCTGCTCCTCTTGTTCCTATTGCTGCTCCAGCTGTGATATTGGCAGAGACAATGTTTGAATTGAGAAGATATCAGGTATATTATTTGAATTTGCCCTTCTATCTGGAAATTGATATGGCTCCAATGTGAAAATTGATATGGCTCCAATGTGAAAATTGATACGGTCTGCTCTTGGCTGAATGGGCACTGTGATCTTGTATTGCCATAAATGTGTTGTCCTAGGACTACACACCAATAAATGTGTTGCCTATTGGCATACTCTAGTTTTAGATGAGCCCTGGTGGAAGACAAGTTAGCTTGCAGCTAAGAATTATGAGCTCCTTGAGAGCAGGCATGGCCATAGCTTCTGTAGTCTCACTCTCGCTCTCCTCCTCCCAGTCCCAATCCTCCCATTCGCACAAGCCATCCAGACGAAGAAATGTCAGATTAGGAAATGTTACTACTGATCTAGCAGTGACGTCTATACCTCCACCCACTGCCAGGGAGGAGGGTGACTAGAACTCAGGCCCAACACTCCTGGTGATAGGTGCGTTGTTAATGGCCAGAGTCTCCAAACTAGGGAGCTGGTACAGACCGTCAGGGAGTTGGGTGCAACAACAAAGTTTGTCCATCCTTAAAATCCTCAGGCTCTTAAAGCCACATGTAGCTGGAACCATCATCCAATTTGGTACCCATGCAAGCACTTTTGGTCTTTTGCTAGAGCCAGCAGAGCCACCTTGGGCAAAGCTGGTAATCTTAGCACGCGCCACATTGAGCTCCAAACCAAAAGGCAAGTAGCCAAGTACGAGGAGATTGTATATGACATTACAATATGCATGGAAGATTAACTTCTTCATGCAGGGTTTTTGGTGTGGACAATATTTGCTATGGCATGCCACATGTTTACCCTTGGTTCAAGTTGATGTATCCTAGCAGCACTAGATTAGTTTACTTTAGGTATGTCTCTAAGCTACTAATGTTTTTCTTTGTTTACCTACAGGGTTTTTGGTGTGGAAGCAAATGCATGATTTGAGAAGAAAAATGTTTTTACTAGCTGCAGTGCCTATGTGAGAAGCTTATGCAAAGGAGTTCTTTTTTTTCTCTCGAGCACTACTTATGAAAGGAGTTGAACCATAATTTTTTTCATATATGTCTTGGATATCTGGATGGAGATGATCTATGATTTGGTGACGAATGGATTAGCTAGGTTGAATTTGCCACTTGAATTAAATTTTCTATGTATTGGACTATGTCAAATAATTTTGATATTGTGATTTTTCATGCATTATGTGCATGAAAATATTGTGGTTGGCATTGATAGGTGGTGATTTCCTTATATTATTCAAAAAATTCTGTTGTTTCTTGATTTTCTAAGACATTGTTTTCAATTTTCTAAGACGTATCGAGGTTCAGTGCAGCTGCAGTAGAGCAGAGCAGTGACTTGGCTTTCACTAGATTTTAGATGATAGTTAGACATGATGTCAAATTTGAAATATTTATGTATTTGTATAGAGACTTATTCGACTTGGCTTTCACTAGATTTCATATGATAGTTAGACATGATTTCAGATTTGAAATATATATGTATTTGTATAGAGACTTATTCTGGAGATTTTCATGGTTCTGTGGTTCTAACATTGATCTGTGGTGAATTTCTTATATTATTTAACTTTTTCTGTTTTTTCTTGATTTTTATGATTTTTTTAGATATTGTTTTCAATTCTTCAATGGTGACAAGTAGCACCAAAGAAACCAATCAGCATCAGCTGAACTCTTGCTCCCCATCAGCTGAACTCTTGCTCTCATGAATCCTCAGTCCTCACAATGGGATGCCAAATAGTCTCACGGGAAAACTCCCCCCGCATGGATATCTCCCCAGGATTGTGGCGGGAATCACATGTCCGAAAAAATCATCACGCGTGGCTCTTTTCCCGGGATTAGTTCACCGGTGCTGCCAAAGTAAGCCTTAGGGGGTGTTGGGTTCTTCAGGCGCTTCTAAAATTCACGTCACATCGAATATTTAGATACTAATAAAGTGTATTAAATATAGATTAATTACAGAACCAATTACATAGTTAGAGGCTAATTTGCGAGACGATTTTTTAAGCCTAATTAATCTGTCATTAGCACATGTTTACTGTAGCAATACGTGGTCAAATCATGGCTAATTAGGCTTAAAAGATTCGTCTCGCAAATTAGTCGCAAGTTGTGTAATTAGTTTCGTAATTAGTCTATATTTAATACTTCATGCATGTGTCTAAACATTCGATGTGACAGAAATTTTAGGAGGACATGTAGAAACCAAACACCCCCTTAGTACTACAGGTGACAAAAAGTCATTTGAATTTGCTTTACATTTTTCCTAGGCTACTGTATGTGCTTACTGAAAGAGTGAAGCGACGGCTTCGGAGGAATTTGGCAAACAGGCCCCCGAGTGGCTCTTTTCCTACGGTTAGTTTTCCCCTGCCTCGGATCTCCTATCGTACTAATTCTGTGCATTGAATCTGATTAAGGAGGTGTCTGTCTCTCTTTACTTCACCGGCAACTAATGTTCTTGTACCCTTGTACCTATGGCGCATTGCGTTTTCGTTTCCTCCAATTTCTTTGTACGTATCTTGTGAGGCATTACCATGCATGCCACCGAATCAATTCCAAGGCAAGTCGTCCTCACACTTCGGAATACAGACATACGTCACCGGTGGTAGCACATCGTTATCGTACTATTAAACTTGACCGTATGTACAACGCAGAATGCAAATGCCAAATTCGAATTTTGGACAAACGTGGATGAAATCATGATGTGCCAGTCACATGTATCGTCACACATTCACACGGAAGGATCATCATGTGCTTCTCTAACACATCCTTCTCGTCCCATCATCGATATTTCTTTCGTTCTTCGCACAGTCTCGTTAGGAATGCAGCTAATAATGTTCGCAAGGATCCTTTTTATATATCAGCACTACAAGATCAGAATTCAGAAGTGAAGGGTCCAGATTTTATTGGTGTTGTATATTTTTTACAGTTAAATGTTGTACTGCATCATAGAGGTAAATTTGATCTGTCAGGTTTATCATTGGACGGATTATGTTGACCTTTGTTTAGATATATATAGCACCATGGCTCGGTGTCCAAGGGGGGTTTTGATTTCTTTGTTAGAACTTTGCTTCACCGAGCATAACATGTCCATCCGGGTTCAAAGTCTTCGACTTGGCATGGGTACTCGTATTTTTCTGGATTTATTTCAGGATTTAATGGCGCTATGCATTTCAGTGGTAGGCGACGTCTCCGTCGACAGCGGGACGCCAGTGGTGACTTCGTGAATCTCAAGATCTACCGGCCGTCTTTGGAGGTGCTCATAGAGGTTGGGTTTATATACATGTGTTCATAGGAGGTGAGTGTGCGTATATGTTGTGGGCATCTGCATTGTACTTTGTAATTCTTAAACAAAAATCACCGAGCAAGAAATCAAAGAAAACCAATTACTTCGGGGTCTATGTCAGCAATGTTTTGCTTTACTGCCAAGTGAGAGGCAAATCAGCTCACTCGACTTAGGCTAGTTCTAATACTAGATACCATAGATAATTCCTATACCTATTAAATTGTGTAGATATTGCACGTAAAATTTATATTGTCAATCGGTAGTTTTTGCAAAAACAACTTTTTTTTTCTAACACATCTTTTTTTTCTATTATCTATCTACCTGTCTACCCCATCTTTTCATGCATGCCTTGGTTTTTGTGTAGATATAGTTTTGCACTTAAAAATGCTATTATTTTCTCTTCTTCTACGTCTATATCTATCTATATACCTAATATTAAAAAGCCATACTTTTTCTCGTGGTTTTCGTCCTGCCTTGGATGGGCTCCTCGAGTCCTCGTGCTGCACGCCGACTGCAGTTCGTTTTCCGGTTCGCCTCCTGTGGTCCGCTTCTGCCTCCAACCCCGTCTGCAACATAGACTCCTAACCTTCCCTCCTCCTTCGAGAGATGAGAGCTTGCACTTCGCACGAATGAATGAGGGATGACGGATGGATGGACACAACCCGCTCTTGCCTCTTGAAATGATAAGGTTCCTTATGGAACTTGTCTCTGAACCCATCCAAATGTCAAAATCTACCACTATCTTCTTTATTTGAGCCTTTAAATCTTATAAATAACCCCTTATTATTTTTCATAATGATTCAACTCATCATATGTTTATGTCATCACCTACAATATTATGGATGACAGATTTTTGGGGCAAAAGATACATGTGGCATATAAGTTCCGCATATTATTTGTACAGATCAAAATAACTAATAAGAATATATAATATATATCCATGCTATGTGATACTAGGTACTATATCTATATGTATATGTATATTTCTAAACCACGTCACATATAATATTAAAGAGAGAATATTCTTACAAACCATTTTTAATTCCCCGTAATACATTCACGCTTCTCATTGTTCTGTATATGATATAGACTTGCAGTCTATGCTCGTACGAGTAAGAACAACACATGTCCAATAACGTTACGGTGTTTGATTACAAGATGCATCAAGTGACGGTATGGAGCTCAATTCTAAGATGTATTCAATAGATGATGATTGTTGAATAAATCTTTGAGCCACAAATCATCTAATGAACCGCACAACAACCTCTTCCGTTGTAACACACGTTTGTGTTTACTAGTTAAATTCTAATATCACATCCTTATTTTACATAGTTGACATCTTAATTAGTGAATATAAAAGTCATTCTAACTTGTAGATTGGAGAGTGCCTTTAGCAAGACCACCTCCCTCGATGAGGCGAGGAGGGAACAAAGTGTACTAAAACACACCTCAATTTACAAATGGAAGGGCTCTTCTTGAAACAAGCAAGGACGATAGGGCCGGCACGCAAAAACACCCACCGACTGCGGAATGGCTAAAGGCATAAAACAATTCTCTCGTCCGCAGGCGAAGCCGAAGGAAACAGTATCATCGCAACGGTCTCCTGGGGCTGGAGTGCACTCCACAGTCGAAGACCCTCCCCAAGTCACCGAACGAAATCGTCGTGGGCAGCACTCGCCGCTCGCTCTCGCAGCCGGTGAGGCGGCGCTGTCAGAGCGGACTCCGCCCCCAACCCCCACGTCTCCCCCACAGGTAGGCCTGCAACCATGGCCGCGGCGGGCGGGCTCAGCCGCCGCTGCACCGTCCGCAGACAAGTCGACCTTTCGCCCTCCGAGAACAACCGTCTTCGTGTGGTCCTGGTAATCGCCTGCCCCTGCCCCCTTGCTGCTATTGCTTGAGCGTCTCTGGTTTACCGGAGAGAGGTCGATATGTTTCCTTGTGCTTACTGATGTGATCCTGGGCCAAATTGGTTGTTAGGTTTGGGGATTTGGTTTGCCTTTGCACGACACAGATCTCTTAACTAGCAATTCCCATTGTAATGACCAGCTGCGGGGTCGGGGTGGTGGTAGATTTGGACTAATCGGCGGTTCTTCGGTAGTATCGACGTTCTAACCACCGCCCTAATTACGTTCGGAGTTGAGGGTCCACTGCAATTCATGCCTTGCCTTCTCCTCCACCACCTGCTGCCTGCTCCCTGCACAGCCTTGCCCTGCACTAACTCAAGGAAACAGGACAGATTCGTGCGTTTCAGCTGTCTAGCTTCTCTGGTTGCTCTTCGTCTGGGTTTTATATGCTTTGCTTGCTACTTGTGTCTTATGATGGCGTGATTTTGGCAGGCTGTTTAAAAGGAGAGGAAAGCTAGGAGGAGGGAAGGAGTTAGTGTTAGAACAATGGGGGCTATTGGAGGCGATGAGTCGGTGCAGTGGGATAAAGTGGCTGGACCTGATGCTGTTAATGGCGGCGGAGGAAGTGTGGGGAGGATGGACAGGATACAGGTGCTGATCAGGCTGAGGCCGCTGAGCGAGAAGGAGGTTGCGAGGGGGGAGCCTGCAGAATGGGAGTGCATCAATGACACCACCATCATGTTCCGGAGCACGTTCCCTGATCGACCCACCGCTCCGACAGCATACACATTTGGTCAGTGCATCTTTCCCTCCTCATTTGATGCTACACCTGTGCACTTGATCATTCTTTTGTGCTTCTGTATGTTTAACTAATCTGTACTGTATTTCAGGAAATCTTTAATCCCTTTTACTGTAACCCAGTTGTTGTAGGAACAACACCCAAAGCCTAATAATAAAAAAAAGTATAATTCTCTTCAAGAATATTATGTGTTGTATTACATTTTAGGTCCTTAGAGCTGATGTTGGTTATCACCAGATAACAGGTATTAGACCACCACTGCATTTTTATGCACTCAATTCTGTGAGAGTAACTTAGAGGCTCAGATGATTTTATCAATGACTTCTGTAGCTCCAGTGGATTTAAGTCTTCCCAAGCCACCCCACGATATTACTGTATAAATTTCGTGTGGCGGCACCAACCTACATCTCAGATTCTTCCATTGGGGCATCATCTAATCTGACAGCACCCCACCCAATCCTCACATGCACATACTAGATCCTTGCATCTTTTCTTCTCAACAGATAAGCTTAGCCTAGAAACTATAAATATTATAATTTGACAGCACATTTCCCATTGCTTTTTGCTCACATATGTCACTGTTAACAGAAATGCTCTAATTGCAGATCGGGTTTTTCATTCTGACTGCAGTACGAAAGAAGTCTACGAGGAAGGGGTTAGGGAAGTTGCCCTCTCTGTAGTTAGCGGCATTAACTGTGAGCATCGGCCATTCAACGAACATATTTCTATTTGTAAAATGACAAAGCATTTTCCCTGAATTAGAGCTTTTTTTCTCTGACAGCAAGTATTTTTGCATATGGACAAACGAGTAGTGGAAAGACTTATACCATGACTGGAGTAACAGAATATACAGTAGCAGACATATATGATTACATTAATAAGGTATAAGCATCCATTGTCAGGTCCCATGGTCTTTTTTTTTTCCTTTTTTTTTATTTTTCTTTGGTTGCGGCTATAACTAATCTAAAAAAAATACTTCTTGTGGAAATACTGCCCAATAAGTGCGCCTTTTCTTTTTCAGCATGAAGAGAGAGCATTTGTTCTGAAATTCTCAGCAATTGAAATATACAATGAAGTTGTAAGGGATCTTCTCAGTGCAGAAAATACTCCTCTTAGACTCTGGGATGACGCAGAGGTGAAAAATACGGTTCGTAAGCACTGTAAACTGTAATTCTGCTAGATTTGCATCTGTTGATGGTCTGGTGTTATTCTTTATACAGAAGGGCACCTATGTGGAGAACCTTACAGAGGTTGTGTTAAGGGACTGGAACCACCTCAAGGGGCTTATTTCTGTATGTGAAGGTGCAATATTGATCTTGCTGTGTCTTACATTATTTGTTGCTGGTGCTGGTGCTTAGATGTTAGATGTAGTCTCATGGTTGCACTATGTGATTGCAACAGCTCAAAGAAGGACAGGGGAGACTTTCTTAAATGAAAAAAGCTCCAGATCTCATCAGATACTAAGATTGGTTTGTCCTTGTTTACATTAAGAAATTGCTTGGAAGTATGGTTTTTTTTCCTGAAATCTTTATTTATTAATTAATGCAGACCGTTGAAAGTTCTGCACGGGAGTTCCTAGGGAAGGACAAGTCAACTACACTTGTTGCTAGTGCTGTAAGTACATCCAGCAAATATGTGATGGGTTTTTCTATATCTATACGTATGGAAAAAAAATTGAAGGGCGGGCCTGGTGCAAGCGGTAGAGTCTGTGACCGGAAGGTCCCGGGTTCGAGTCGCGGTCTCCTCGCATTGCACAGGCGAGGGTAAGGCTTGCCACTAACATCCTTCCCTAGACCCCTCACAGAGCGGGAGCTCTCTGCACTGGGTACGCCCCTTTTTTTATACGTATGGAAAAAAATTGTAAGCTATAATCTTCCCATGCAGAACTTCGTTGATCTAGCAGGAAGTGAACGTGCATCTCAGGCGTTGTCTGCTGGCACAAGGCTAAAAGAAGGCTGTCATATTAACAGAAGTTTGCTTGCCCTTGGCACTGTCATTAGAAAACTAAGGTTATTACCTTAACTCACAGTACATTTATTCAATTAGATGCTTTGTTGGTTGATAAAACTTAAGTTTTATCGTTTTATTTATGCAGCATGGGGAGTAATGCACACATACCATACAGAGATTCAAAGCTCACACGCATATTGCAACCATCTTTAGGAGGTAATGCAAGAACTGCCATTATCTGTACACTGAGCCCTGCCACTAGCCATATTGAGCAATCGAGAAATACTCTGTTATTTGGAAGTTGTGCAAAGGAAGTAGTTACAAATGCTCAGGTAAATGTGGTCATGTCTGATAAAGCACTAGTAAAGCATTTGCAAAAGGAAGTTGCTAGATTGGAGAGTGAGTTGCGGCAACCAGCTTCAAATTCCAGTCTTGAAGCATTAGTGAAGGAAAAGGACAACCGAATTAGAAAGGTACATCTGCTGCCAACCTTTTGTCAACACATTTCTGCTCTTCTGTCACAATTGATGCATTGAAATTTACTTAAAACTGTTGTTTTTGTCCATGAGTTTTGTTTCTATTTTTATTGAGTCACTTTCTTTGCTTCTTATCTATGACAGTCAGCATAGTTGGGGACCATGTTCTTTACAGTCAGCATAGTTCCAATTTTATGAAAACCCACTTTCTTTCAATATCAATGATATCTGTGTCCTTTAACTTGCAGATGGAGAAAGAAATTAAAGAACTCAAGTCACAGCGTGATTTGGCTCAGTCTAGGTTGCAGAATTTGCTGCAGACTGTTGGGGACCATGCGAATTACTCGGTAAACTTGCTTCCTTGATTTCTACTTATTAGCACTATTCATCTTCTTATTTCTTCATAGATACATTTACTTTTGTTATGTACTTAGGGCTCAGGGACGCGCTCTGCCCGCAGTCCTCCATCAATTGGAATACCCTCAGGCATCAGCAGGGATGATAGTTCTCTGATCTCTCATGATGATTCAGATCTTTACAAGGAAGTGCGATGCATTGAGACCAGTGGAACTGGAAGAAATGAACAGTTGGACCTGTCAGCTGGTGAAAGCAGTAGCCCTCAAGGTTCAAACATGAATTCTAGTTTGCATGGTAATGGTTCAAATGCATCGGTGAATTCCAGGCGTTCAAGGCTCCTTAGTGAATCTCCTATCACGTTGGAGCAGCATTTGGAGAACATTAGAAGGCCTTTTGTTAGTCTTGGCAGAGATCTAGGATCGTCGACACATAACCCATCAGGCTCCAGAATACTTGGTAGAAGCAGGAGTTGTAGATCACTTATGGGTTCTACCATGTTTGATGGCATGGAGATGGATGATGGCACCCCGCTGCATAGAAGTTTGGTTGGTTTCCCTGGAAGATCTGGACCGAACTATGATGCAGAAAGTGAGACTCTTTCAAGAGCAGGACCCATAGTTTCAACCAAGACAAATGGTGCATGCGATACAGAGTTTACTGGAATAGGTGAATTTGTTGCTGAACTGAAAGAGATGGCTCAGGTTCATTACCAGAAACAGTTAGGCAATCAGGTACAAACTGAGTATCATAGGACTTTTATGCTCATCACTGGAGCTCATTTAAAATAGAATGTGTATGGCAAACTTTTGTTGCAAGTTTTATGCAAATGCACTTTTTGCCCAGTTGCCCATTAGGAGTAGGAAAAACTACATGTTACGCCAGTTTTGACCATGAGTTGCTTCTAGATGTTCTCTTTGAAGACTGTTTGCTTGTGTTTTCAACTATACTGTAAAGTCTAGACTAATTTAAAACTAGTAATAATCTGTTGATTTTTCTTCCTCTATCAACTCACCATATTAATAATTTGTTAATCCTTGTTTCAGGATACAAATGAGGAATTTGGAGACTGCACCCTAAAGAGCATTGGTTTGGACCCGATTGCTGATGCTTCACAATCACCTTCTCGCTGGCCATTAGAATTTGAGAAGAAACAGCAAGAGATCATCGGGCTTTGGCATGCTTGCAGTATTTCCTTAGTCCACAGGACCTACTTTTTCTTGCTATTCAAGGGAGATCAGGCTGATTCAATCTACATGGAAGTGGAGCTCCGGAGGTTATCATTCCTCAGAGATACCTATTCTCGGGGGAGCACCCCTAGCAATGCAGTAGTAGGCAGCTTGAACTCTTCCCCTGTTGCGAGGTAAGTGAATATACTATACACTTTCCTGTATTATAACGACCATTTTGGCAATGCCTCGTATTAGAATAAGAAATGATTATTTATCATGCAGTGCCAAGAAGCTGCAACGTGAACGGGAGATGCTTGCGAGGCAGATGCAGAAGCAGCTCACAGCAGAGGAAAGGGAGCACCTGTACACCAAATGGGGCATTTCACTGGACTCCAAGAAGAGGAAGCTCCAGGTTGCTCGCCGGCTCTGGACCAAGACCGAGGACCTGGAACACGTCAGGGAGAGCGCCTCCCTTGTTGCCAAGCTGATCGGGCTCCAGGAGCCAGGGCAAGTCCTCAGGGAGATGTTCGGACTCAGCTTTGCGCCGCAGCAGCAGCCGCCCCCTCGCAGGCGATCCTCCAACGGCTGGAGATATGGGATCCCTTCGTTCGGCTGACCAAAGAGATGTAACTACCCTCCCCCCTTTTTTTTCATCTTGGTGTTGTGTGGTGTACGGTGTACCTTGGTTCTGATTTCTGTATTTTTTTAGGAAGATATCCATCGGGCCATTTGTTTGTGCGGCTGTCTTCGTGCATGCCTTTCTGCCCTCAATTGCTGATGACATCGACCTATCCTATGGCTACGACCGTAATTGCAATTCCTGACTCTTTGTGTTATCATTGACGTGCGCTTCAATAGTGCAATAGTAATAGTAATCTGATGTTCCATGCCATCATGAAAAAAAAAATCACTGGGACAGTCCCTATGGCTAACCATGGTCATCTACTGTGAACTCATGATATGCGTCTATCCGCATATTGAATTATTGCATAAATTTAGAAGTAATAGTTGGAACCTATCTATTTTACGAGTTTCAAATGATATGTGTATATGCCGGATTCATGATATAGTATCTGCAATTGTCTCATGACGGGAAAACTTTGGACCTCGCCATTGTCGCACAAGCTGCAGATAAGAAAGATATATTAGAAAAAATATAGGAACTAGATCATGCGTTTTGATACTATTTTACCTATTTAGTACTTTTCACCGCCTTTCCCTTGGTACCTTCAATTTTTTTCACTATTCAATACATCGGTCTATATTTGTTGCACTCTCACGATGTACGGTCCATATTTATCGCATTCTCCTGATATATGGTTAATATTTATTGCACAAGCTGCAAATAAGAAAGATAATTACTCATCCCACGCATTTTGATACTATCTTTACCTATTTAGTATTTTTCAGTGTCTTTTCCTTAGCACCTCCTATTTTTTCAATATTCAATCTCTTCTGATATATGGTCTATGTTTTTATCAACTACTATAAAAATTCATACCTCCTATTTTTCACTATTCGATCCCTCCCGTTATATAGTTTATGCTTGTCTCAACCACTACAAAAAAAACTTCTAGCAAATTGGATCACATAGGAAAATTGAGATGGAGGCAGATGGGGTGCATAGCCCCCGTTCGCTTCACTGAAAAAAAAGCCGAAATACTGTTCCGGCTGATCTGTTGTGAGAGAAAAACATTGTTCCGCCTGGAAAAACAAGCTGAAAAAGACGGATTATAAGAGAAGCGAACAGGGCCATAGTGTGGGGCGGCTCTGCAGTACTACGATCTAGGAACAATTTCTCTCTCTCTCTCTCTCTCTCTCTCTCTCTCTCTTGAGATTGTTCCTTGAACAATTTCGTTGCTTGTTCCGAGAACAATTACAGTTCTAAAAAAATATAAAAAAAAACTTTCTAAAAAATACCATACCATGCTTCTTGTCCCTGTCGTTCAAGGAAAGTGGCTGATAAAGGGTTCACCGAGACGCTCATTGCGGGCTTTTCCGTCTTTGTGCTCATATTTCGTGAGCATTATCAACAATTCATACTTCAGAATTAGTGACTGAGCCATGAATGAAACATGGAACATTGTACGCATATATGAAAATTGAAGCATTCTGTTCCTAACACAGACACGCAACCGCAGAGCATGGCTCAGACCCCAGAAGCAGGAAGCCGGACGTCGTAGAAGCGGCACTGGCGCACTGCGGGAAAGCGTCGGCGGCCAGAGAGGGAACAACTCCGGCCTCCAGGCCGAGGACGAGGAGAAGCACGCGCAGGAGCGGCAGGCCGGCAGCCGCTTTCCATCCCCGCCGGTGCCCAATGCGGTGCTGCCCGGGCCCATGCATGGCCTGGTTCGTTTGCTGGTCCCCCACGGCCGGCAGGCGGCAGCCATGAGCCCCGGCCGCCGCGGTGATAATGAGCTCACGCTGTCACGCCTTTGCTGCGCCCAAAGTTATTTAAAAGCCGCATGCGCGTATGGCCATGCATTTCCAGTTTTTCACCGTCTGATGTGCACTTGTGCTGTTTGGGCGTGGCTGTGCCTGCGCGTGCTCTCGCGAGCAGGAGTCACGAGTCTACAGAACATCTTAGTTCACCGTTGGTACAAGATTGCTACGAGAAATAGCTTCGTGGTGCAGGGACGCGGGGAGCAGAGACGTGGATTGGTTCGTCCCCGTCCCACGAAATCCGAGGGAGAGAGCTTTTCCGCATTTCATTTGTCTACAGGAACAAGATTTTTTCATCCCCATCCGAATTTTCCGCGGTGAATTGGATATGGGTCTCTAAGAGGAAAATTCACCAGCGGTCCATGAAGTTGGCACAAGGTGTCACTTAGGTCCCCGAACTTTCAAAGTGATATTTGTAGGTCCCTAAAGTTGACAGAGGGTGTCATCTAGGTCCCAAACTTTCAACGTGATCACCGGAGGTCCCTAAACTTGGCAGAGGGTGTCATCCAGGTCCCAAACTTTCAAAGTGATCACCGCAGGTCCCTAAACTTGGCAGAGGGTGTCATCCAGGTCCCAAATACTGTAGCGATTCGGCACAGAATTTAAAAAAAAAAGAAATCTAAATTTTGGTAACGTAGCTACATTCTGCAGAAAATTCTAAAAATTGTATCTTTTTAATACGATCTCGCACGAAGATGATTTTTATATAAAAGTTGTAGCTCTCGACGGGATCTACAACTTTCTAGTTTTGAGTTTTTGAACTTACACTCAAAAAAATTAAATAAATTTTCAGCAGTATATTAATCGCGTACGAACGCTTGTCGCCTTGAAAAAAACATATCTTTCTTATATGCTATCAAATGGAGATACTTTTTATATGAAAGATGTAGCGCTCGATGAGATCTACAACATTCTAATTTTGAGTTTTTCAATTTGAAGTCTTTAAGATGTTCAAAAAAATTTAAAATGCAAAACCACTATACATGAACTGAAATCAGCATTTTAACTTTTTTAGCATCTTACCGACCTTAAATTAAAAACTCATAATTAGAAAGTTGTAGGTTTCATCGAGCGCTACAATTTTTATATAGAAATTATCTCTATCAGATGACATATAAAGAAGATTTTTTTTTCAAGGCGACAAGCGTTCGTACGCGATTAATATACTACTGAAAATTTATTTAATTTTTTTGAGTGTATTAGCGACCTCAAATTAAAAAAACTCAAAACTAGATAGTTGTAGATCCCGTCGAGAGCTACAACTTTTATATAAAAATCATCTTCGTACGAGATCGTATTAAAAAGATACAATTTTTAGAATTTTCTGCAGAATGTAACTACATTACCAAAATTTAGATTTCTTTTTTTAAAATTCTGTGCCGAATCGCTACAGTATTTGGGACCTGGATGACACCCTCTGCCAAGTTTAGGGACCTGCGGTGATCACTTTGAAAGTTTGGGACCTGGATGACACCCTCTGCCAAGTTTAGGGACCTCCGGTGATCACTTTGAAAGTTTGGGACCTAGATGACACCCTCTGCCAACTTTAGAGACCTACAGATATCACTTTGAAAGTTCGGGGACCTAAGTGACACCTTGTGCCAACTTCGTGGACCGTTGGTGAATTTTCCTCGGTCTCTAATGCCATCTCTATCCACGACCCATGCACGACCCATGGCTCAACCAAACACAACCTAAATACATTGAACCTAGTGTGCTTCGATATGTTATCTCTATCTCGCCCCATTTTAACCATGATATATTCTCGCTCCCATTGTCGACCATCCTGCACCGTATGATCATAACGTTATTGTTGTTGTTGCCTTCTACACGCCACCACTGTCACCATTTCTCTTGTCCCTATCCCCAGCCCAAAGCCCGAAATCCATAATCACAAAATATGAACCCTAACCTTAATCCGTTCTGTTCGTTTGACTTATAAACCGTACTTTTCAGTCAATGAACGGTTTTTTTTTCTTACAACAAATCAACCAACAGTACTTTCAGCCATAGCTTATCAGCCCAGCGAACAGGCCAATAGTTTGCTCGGGGTCATTGCTCGCCTTGAGAGGGTTGAGGCCGTATTTATCTTAGCACGATGCGGGGAGGCAGATGACCGAGAGAATTGATGAGGGAGAGGACACTCTTGAGTAGCATGATGAGGAAGTCGAATGTTTCTCTAGTGTCTATTAGGCCCCCTTTAGAACAAAGAATTTACACAAAGCATTTCAGAACAAAGGAAAGCTAAGGAAGATGGCTTTAAAAAAATGTAGAAGAAACATAGAAACAAAACATTGAGATTGGAGCTCATATTTAGTTTTCTCTAAAATTCCTTTAGAATGATCCAGACCATAGGAATCTCAAAGAATATATTTAGAATTACTCTTTTGTTCCAAAGGGCTTCGTAGGAGTTTTCCTATAGGAATTGAATCATTCCAAACTCATACGGTCCATTTCGTCACTTTTATTATGAAGCAATTGAAATATACTTTATGGACTAAGCTATTTAGTTTGGTATTCGATACTTAAGGACTTTTCAAAGTTTATATATAGACGTGTCTTAAATTCACATGATGAAAGATAGAAATGTATTCCATTGACCCGCATAGTGTGTTTTTACTTTGTAACCTGTGACACGCTTTTTAGATCGATCGATATTCTTTGCATCGTTCACAAGCAGTGAAGCACAGGTACCTCCCCCTTGTGGCCAACGATAGTACACATGTATATAAGTATATTACGTAAGCATCCATACATGTTAACTTAATAATCTGTGTCTAAATTGTAATTATTAAAATGGATTTTAATCTCAGCGATCCAACTTATGTTTTTCGTCTATCACATGGCAGGACTTATGTGGTGTTTGGATTCAGTGACTAAAATTTAGGAGGCGTGTCGAGAGGATGTTGCATAGGGTGTTCGGATAATAATAAAAAACAAATTACATAATCCGTCAGTACTCCACGAGATTAATTTTTTAAGCCTAATTAATTCGTCATTAGCATATGGTTACTGTAGCACCACATTGTCAAATCATAGCCTAATTAGGCTTAAAAGATTCGTCTCGCAAATTAATCGCAAACTATGCAATTAATTTTGTAATTAGTCTATATTTAATACTCTATATGTGTGTCTAAATATTTGATGGGACGATGACTAAAATTTAGGAGGGGCAACCAAACACCACCTTACATGTGCATGGGACTGGAGTGGATGGATGCGTGTTGGCGAGTCTTTCCCTCCAGCATTTCAAGTTCGTGACAAAGAGATCAGTCCGCAAAATGTTCGCTAGGTGCACCAAATACTTGCGACTTTAGGACATGTTCGGCTGACATTAAAGCCGACTAACAAGGCAGCTGCAGCTGTTTTATTATAAAAAAAAATTAAAGATTCTAACTTATAAGGCGGACGATAATTTCAAGCAAACACACCCTTAAAGCCTATATACTAGGGAACTGCGCCAATGGGCCTGCCCTTCTCTTTTGATGCGTTCGATAAGGCGATGAGGACGAGGGCCCTAAAAGTTACTAGAGGAGTTGGAGAGACCTATTGGCCCATAGGACCTTCTCGGTGCAGGAGGACGAAACATTGACCGGAGTTATCTACTGCCAATGTGCTGGTTTAGGGAAGTGAGATGATGAAACAGTAGGATTGTATATGTAGAGAGTAGAGATCCTAGTAGGATTTCGCAGCTGCTACGCAGCGTTCCCAGGTCAGCTTTGTAAACCGGCGCGCCCAAGTGATTGCCAATTTGTCAGCCGATTCGGCGCTGCTCAAACGACAGTTCGATTTTGGAGGCAAAATAAAAGGCACGTATTCTGAAAGCATTGCTGCTTTCCTCTCCGGCACCGGCACAGCCGCGGCGGCAATGCTTCACAGTTGAGAGCCGTAGCATAGCTACTGTGCGCGTGCCGCGGCGGGCTTAAAAGCCAAAGGAACAACTCCACTAGTAGGCGCTAGGCAAGCCGAGACAACGGCAGCCGCTCGCGATCGCAGTCGCGGGCCTCAGTCGCCTTGTCACACTGCCAGCCTCCACACCAAGACCTCCTCCAGGCAGCCAGCCATGGCGCGCCGGACCAACCACACCTCCATGAACGCTACGGCAGCGGCGGCGTCAGCGACGACAATGATCGCCTCCTCGCCGTCTCCCCCGCGGCCGCCGCCTGCGCCTCCCGCTGGCGCCGGCGCGGGAGCGTGGGGCCCCTACGCCAGCTCCCGCGCCTTCTTCTCTAACGTGGCCACCATCCTCATCATCCTGGCCTGCGTCTCCCTGCTCGCCTTCTCCCTCCACGCCGCCGCGCGCTTCCTCCTCCGCTGCCTCGCGCGCCGCCGCGCCGCGCGGGAGCAGCAGCAGGAGGAGGAGGCGGCACAGGCGCATGCGCAGGAGCCCAAGCTCCCCTCCGGCGCCGCCGCCAGCGCCCGCGTGTGGGCGGAGGCGGAGTGCGCCATCTGCCTGTCCGAGCTGGAAGGCGGCGAGCGCGTCCGCGTGCTCCCGGCGTGCGGCCACGGGTTCCACGGCGCCTGCGTGGACGGGTGGCTCGCGGCGCGCGCGTCCTGCCCCACCTGCCGCGCGCCGTCCCGGCCGTCGCGGGCGGGAGAGCCGTAGCGGCGCCCGCCCGGAGCCAGGTTGCTGCCGTGCCGTCGTCGGTGAGCTCTGCCTCTGGCACGTACGAGAAGCCACGGCGAGCGCCCACATTACTCTGGAGCAAGCTCTGCTCTCGTCCTCCATGGCTCCATGCCTCCCGGTCCATGGCGCTTGTTTCAATTTTTATGGCGTTGGTGTAGTATGTATGTAAATGCAAATTGAATGGTGGCTGCTAGTAGTTCGCATAGAATTACACGGCTCGATCGTTTCTCTTCCATTATCATGGTTCATGTCAAGCCTGCGTCTCTTGAATTCGATTCTTAGTACTATTCTTGCAATCAGGTTGGTCGCGTGGTCACGTAGAAATTGACTGCAAGTCTGGAATCATGCACGCCGATTAGGCTGGTCATTGCAGTGCTGTGCTCAACACTGACACTGCATTGCATGCCATGCTGCGGATTCCCTGGAGACAGGAGCGTGAGTGACGCTGACGACGAAAGCATGGAAAGATGACAAAAGCAGAGAATAGGCTACCGTCGTGTCGTCCCGTAGGCTGCCGCTGCGGGAATATTAGTGGGCCACCCGCACCCTGCTTTACGACCAGAGATGTGGGCTTGGTTGGGTCCTGGCGCGGCAGGAAGCATCGTAGTCCGGCGGTGGTGTCGCAGGGGAGTCAGGCTTGGCCGCTTGGGCAGGGGGCCCGCCGGTCCGGCCCCGCCCCGGCGCCAAGCACCACATCTGCAGCTCGTACAGACAGGACACTGTTGTTGTTGGACGGGACGGGGAAGCTTGGAACTGCAAAGCCAACCGATTCCACTGCTGGAGCTGCAAAGCAAAACTAACCGCTAGAGTACGAGTATGCTCCTTTGTCCCCGTTCCCGTCCATTTCCTGAGCTTGAATTCCTTCTCCTGAGACCTTTTTTTTTTTTGCCTGTTCTGCCTGTGCTCTTTTCATTTCGATAGAAAACACCCCGTCCTGAGCTTGTGAAATCCTGGCAATCGCGCCGCGCGTTAGGCCCCTGTGCCGTTAGGCTGTGTAGGAGACCCAAATTCACATGGGGTCTCCAACAAAATACCTATAACCTTCAACAAAGTATTTATATAAAAGATTTATTTTGGGTGTCAGGAGATGTATAATCTAAATCTGGGTATCCTCTCTCGTGGAGACCCATTTACAAAAAAAAGTTCTCTTTTTATTGGAGAAGACTTAAAAATAGATATTGAACTATTTACCTATAACGCTACCCAAACGTGGAATGAGCTTTGTATTTTGGATAACGGTTGTTGGAGACCGTCTTAGGAGGGCCGGACTGAACCAGACCAGGGCCGACAATGCCTTGGACTGGACAAAGTGGGAGTTGATGCGCGTCCAACAACGAGGCCCATACGGTAGATTGGTCCATGAGCGCGTTGTTTCGGTCCAATCGGTCCATGGACCAAACTCGACGGATTCGAAAAAACACGTTAAAGCAGGAAAAAAACATGGAGTAGTTTTTTATAGATAAAAGAAAAGTTAAAGGAGCAAAAAAAATATTAGTTTTCAAAATCAAAAGTGCAAATCGTGTTTCATGCTCGCCGGGACGGCCTTGCCACAAATCATGGACAATGTGGTGCTACAGTAACACACGTAATAGTGACCGGATTAATTAGGCTTAATAAATTCGTCTTGCGGATTACTGACGAATTCTTTAATTTGTTTTTTATTGGTATCCGAACACCCATGCGACACCCCATATGACACCCGATGTGACACCCTAAAACATTACACGCTGGAATAATAGGTGAAATTTTGTTTAGCTTCGACCACCTAGCTTCTTGTAGAGTTACTTGCATCTTGATTGTAAGGGAGAATTGTTGGCGCCCGGACGTTTGATGAGATAGGATTCCGTCGGACGGTACCGAATGGCCCATCAGAAACACGTCACACTACCACCGTATCGTTGTAGTCCTTTCTCATCTGCCTCATCCTACCCCGCACACGTGCCCCGCCCCCATTCGCCTCGCCACGCCCCATGCCCACCGCTCCTTCCCCCTGACCCCCTCCCCTCTCTTCACGCGGACAGGACCCAGGAGCCGAGATGAGGACAAGCACGCCCCATCCATAGAACCCTAGGCGCACCGCGCGCCCCATCCGCCCGTCCCACCTCTCCATGCCCCTTTCCACGGCGCCCGAACCATGCCCCAATGACTCTATGAACATACCTATCGGGGACCAATACTAGGGTACTCTAAGAGGAGAATCTAATGACCATCAATATTAAGTCATCCGTGCGATCAAGAGCGCGACTACACCTCTTGCTGGGCTCCGCCTCGTCCGACCATCGAGGCTAGTGGCTCTGCCTCGTCTGACCCCCGAGGGTTGACTCTGCCTTGGTGGACACTGCGGCCACAGGCTCCGCCTCGCCCGACCCCCGAGGGTTGGCTCCGCCTCGGCTGACTCCCAAGGGTTGGCTCCGCCTTACCCAATGTCCGAGGGATGGCTTCGTCTCACCCGATGTCTGAGGGTTGGCTCCGCCTCGGCCTACCCCTGAGGGTTGGCTCCGCCTCTCTCGACGTTCGAGGGCTGGCTCTGCCTCGCCCGATGTCTGAGGGATGGCTCCACCTCGCCTGACGTTCGAGGGCTAGCTCCACCTCGCCCGATGTCCAAGGGTTGGCTCCGCCTCGCTCGATCCCTCAGGCATGGATCTTTATGAAAGCTCATGACAACCACTACGGTCCAGAAGGTATGACCCAAGGTCAAACTTCTGGCATCGTGCAGGGAGTGGTCACATCTCAACACGACCCATCCTCGTGACATGTCATTCTAGGGAACTCACATTGCCCACAGTAATGGACGCGCGGTGACTGTGCTGCCTACTCCCTGTATGGCCGCTGATCAGCACGCTGGTTCGCCACGCCGTCCACCGGGGCGGAATGTGATGTGACAACTTGTTGACAATGCCAGGACATGGCATCGTCAGCGGATAGGCACCCGACGTGGCCCTGTCATGGTCAGCGGACATGCGCCCAGCATGGGGCTATCCTTGTCACCACCTGCCATGTCATCGGGGCCGACATAGAGGAAAAAGAAGGCCCGGTGACTCTGAAGGACTTCCTTTGCCTCTTGTTTTCCTTTTTTCTCCCATCTGTAACCTATGCTCTCTCTTAGCCTATAAAAGGGAAAGCAGGGCACCCCTCTAAAGGCATCGGTTCATCACATCACACCTCACACCACATCACAGCAGAACCACTAGCATCGAACCTCAAACACATAGCTGAGCAGCGTCCGAGCTCTTAGCACCCGTTTGGTCTTTTCATTAGAGACTTAGGACCTATCCCTCTCTCATCCATCTGTAACCCCTACTATGAACTTTTTAGTGCTAATAACATGAACAGTAGCCATGAAACTGGACGTAGGGACATTCTGCCCGAACCTGTATAAACCTTGTGTCTTTTTAGCACACCATCCGGCTAGACGCGCAATAATACAAATTTACTCGTTGGTGTTTACTCAAAACACTAATAGTTGGCGTGCTAGGTAGGGGGCTTCATGCATCCTGACATTAACATCAGGCCACGGATGGCTAGTCATGGCATCAGCTAGGTCCTAGGAGCACACGTGCGCTTTGGGGACCTAGACTTCATCGTCATGGCGGAGGGAGAGCTGGTGTGGGCGCCCGTCATTGTTCAACCCTTCCACTCCACCAGCCTCGACATGATCACCGAGATGCTCGAGGAGCTGTGGCTGCATGCGTCAGAGGCCCGCACCCCTAGAGGCAGCCAGCTCCCCGACTTCGACTATGGAAGGTTGGAGCATTAGCTCGGCGTCTTCCTGGGACCCCAACCGTCCTAGGAGGAACTACGCCACCTCACCTTCTCGTTCACCAATGTCATGGTGCAGCTTACTAGGGGAGAGCCGTTCTTCTCGGAATACCTCATCCGGAGCGCCTTGATAGTGCTCCCGTTCGGTCTCTGCAACGCCACAGAGACCGTTGGCCACCTTATGGCGCAGCGCATGATCCTATCCCCCACAAATGATGAGTTCATGGGGGTGATCAAACATATCATGGAATCTTTCCATGACCTCCTCGTAGAGGATCCAGAGTCGCCCTCTAGCTCTGACTCTAGCAGGGGGAGCCATCACCCCTCTCGTGAATGCTTCATGACAGGTACCCCCGAGGGACACGTCGAAAGCATCCACGAAGAGGAGGCTACCCCGATGAATGACCTCGATGACGAGGCCAAGGGGGAGATAGTGACCCCACCTCGCATACGGGTGGAGCAGCTAAAAGCTCGACACCAAGAGCTCGAGGAAGCATGACTCTAACTCGAGTAGGAACGCACGGAGCTCGATTGGGAGATCAAGCGTCATGGAGACGGTGGGCGCGCACGCGCCATGCCCCATGACGTGAATTAGATGATCATCACAGACGATGAAGCCCTCCCTCACTTCGCCCGGGTGAGCTAGAACATCGCCGCTGTGGAGGCTTTGCTCCATGGTCTTCTAGAGTCCACGACGCCCGAGGATTGTCGGGCCCACCATGAGATTCGCACGCTGCTTGACCGTGCAGCGGCGTAGTAGGCCGGGAGCTCATTGTCTTGGTGACACGAGCTTGACACCAGCCAGTGCACGCCCTTGAAGCACCCCGGTAGGGACGCATCAGTCCACCAGGCGCCACAAAGGTGGTAGGTAGCGCACCATGGTCCTAGTGCATTAGCGTCTCAGCCACAACCGTGATGCATGCGACACCCTCGACGCCCGCAGGCGTACCTACGATGACCCGAGAGAGGGAGCTAGCCATGGCTACCACCCTTATCATGGTGGACGCTACGATAGTGGTGAGGACCGAAGCCTGACCCTAGCCTACCAGGGCCTCAGGCCTTTGGTCGACACATCCTCAATGTTTCCTTCCCACCAAGGTACCGACCACCAACCAACATCCCGAAGTACACTAGGGAAATGAACCCTAAACTATGGATCGAGGATTATCAGCTTACTTGCCAAGCCAGTGGTGCGGATAATGATGATTTCATTATCCGCAACCTTCCATTATTCTTGGCTGATTCGACACGAACATGGTTGGAACACCTTCCGTCCAACAGAATCTAAATTTGGCCAGACCTGAAGGAGATCTTCATGGGGAACTTCCAGGGCACATACAAGCGCCCTAGGAACCCATGGTTCCTCAAGAACTGTTGATAGAAGGCCAGAGAAACCCTCCATGGGTACATCCGGTGCTTCTCCCTATCAATGCAACGAGCTACCTAACGTCTCTGACGCCGATGTTATAGGAGCTTTCCTATCTAGGACCACCTGCGAGTCCCAGGTTCATAAGCTGGGACGCATGGGCCCGTGAACCACCAAGGAACTCCTCCACATCACCACTAGCCATGCCTCGGGCGAAGAAGTGATCGAAGCGATCTTCGACCGCCTCAAGGGCAAGGTGAAGTAGGACGAGGATGCCGACGAAGGTGCCTCCAATCATCCCACCAAGATGAAGAACAAGCAGCGGCGCGAGGGCTCGCTTGTGGCCACCACTGACCATAGGGGTGGTCGGAAGCTCACGGTGGGCACTCTAAACCACTTCAAAAAACTACTCGAGGGGCCATGCCCGAACCATGCCTTCTTTGTCAAGCATCTGTACAAGAACTGTGGCCTCATGAAGTAGTTTTTTGTCCAGAGGATCCAACAAAGGGGAGCATGAGAAGGACCCTGACCCAACCACAGATGACGCCAAGGGGAAGGACGGTGGTTTTCCGATGCCAGATGGCTGCCTCATGATCTTCGGAGGGTCGGCGGCCTATGACACCAAGCGTCACCAAAAGGCCGCATGCCGTGAGGTCTATAAGACCGAACCGACCACGCCTACCTTCCTTCTGATGGTCAGAGTCCTCCATAACCTTCGATCGGACCGACCATCCAGAGAGTGTCCCATAACCAGTGAGATACCCACTCGTGATTGACCCGATCATCGGCACAAAGCGGCTCACCATGGTACTGATTGATGGAGGCAGCGGCCTCAACATCATGTATGACGAGAAGCTCGATGCTATGGGCGTCGATCGAGCGCGCATCCGATGAACCAGAGCGCCTTTCCATGGCATCGTGCCGGGAAAGCAGGCTATGCTGCTTGAGCAAATTGATCTACCTGTCACCTTCGGGGGTCTGTCCAACTATAGGACGGAGACCCTCATCTTTGAAGTGGTTGGGTTCCATAGAACATGCAACGCCATCATGGGATGACCATGCTATGCGAAGTTTATGGCCATCCCCAACTACACCTACCTCAAGATAAAGATGCTGGGCCCCAGTGGGGTCATCACCGTCGACACCTCCTTCCAGCGCGCCTACGAGTGTGAGGTCAAGTTCTACGATCACATCATGGCAATCGTCGCCTCCGAAGAGCTCGCGGCCATTAGGAAGGAGGTCACCAAAGAAGCACCCAACCCTAAGAGGTTGACCAGGACTTTCAAGTCAGCAGAGGGCTCCAAGGAGGTCCTCATAGATCCCGGTACTCCTAAGGGCAAGGTGGAGCGCATTGGCACCACACTTTCCTCTAAATAGGAAAGCACGCTCGTTGACTTCCTCCGTACCAACAAAGACATCTTTGCATAGAAACCCTTGGACATGCTAGATATTCTGAGGGAAGTCACCGAGCATGCCTTGAAGATTCGCCTAGGCTCCAAGCCAGTGAAATAGCGCATGCGTCGCTTCGACGAGGGGAAATAAAGGACCATCGACGAGGAGATCGCAAAGCTTTTGGCGTCCAGATTCGTCAAGGAAGTGTACCACCTAGAGTGGTTAGCCAATCCCATTCTTGTATGAAAGAAGAGTGGGAAATAAAGAATGTGTGTTGACTACACGAGTCTTAATAAAGCATGTCCAAAGGATCCATTTCCTTTACCATGCATAGACTAAATAGTCGACTCTACCTTAGGGTGTGAAACCCTCTGCTTCCTTGATGCATATTCCAGGTACCATCAAATCACGATGAAAGAGTCCGACCAGCTCGTGACATCTTTCATCATCCCCTTTGGATCATTCTGCTATGTCATAATGCCGTTCGGTCTAAAGAACACTGGGGCTACATACCGGCATTGTATGCTCAAGTGTTTCGAGGATCTCATCGGGTGGACTATTGAGGCTTATGTTGATGACATCGTGGTCAAGTACAAATGGGTTGACCACCTCGTAGCCGATCTAGAGGAGACCTTCGCAAAACTCCGAGCAAACGATATCAAACTCAATCCCGAGAAGTGCGTTTTCAGGGGCCCAAGGGGTATGCTGCTTGGTTTTATCATCTCCGAGCATGGCATCAAAGCCAACCCAGAGAAGATCTCAGCCATCATGAGGATGGGATCGATTCAAAATATGAATGGGGTACAATGAGTTATAGGGTGCCTCGCCATGCTCAGTCACTTCATCTCGCACCTCAGCGAACGAGGTCTCCCCCTTTATCAACTTCTAAAGAAGGCCAACCACTTCAAATGGACGTCCGAGGCCCAGGAGGCACTTGACATGGTCAAGCAGCTTCAAACAAAGGCTCTAATCCTAGTTCCTCCTATCGATGGAGAACCCCTCTGCTCTAAATTGTAGCCACCACGTAGGTGGTCAGCACCACCCTAGTAGTGGAGCGAGAAGAAGAGGGGCATGCCCTCAAAGTACAGCGTCCTATGTACTTCATTAGCGAGGTCCTAGCCGACTCTAAGACCCACTACCCTAAATCCAGAAGCTCTTGTACGCCATCCTCATCGCCAAGAGGAAGCTACGCCACTACTTTGAGTCAGATCCGGTGACAGTCGTGACATCCTTTCCCCTCAGTGAGGTCGTCCAAAACCAGAATGCCACGGGAATAATTGTGAAGTGGGCACTTGAGCTAATGGGTCAGGGCATTGCGTATGCCTCCTAGACAACCATCAAATCCTAGGTATTGGTAGATTTCATGGTAGAGTGGACCGAGGTCTAGATGCTACCAACGGTCGTCGACCAAGAGTACTGGATGATGTACTTCGATGGGTTACTAATGAAGAAAGGCGATGGTGCGGGGCTAGTCTTTATGTCACCCCTTAAGGTACGCATGAGGTACATGGTTCACCCCCATTTCCCCTCCAACAATGTGGCCAAATATGAGGCGCTCATCAACGGCCTGCGCATTGCCATCGAGTTGGGCATCCGATGCCTCGATGTTCAGGGCGACTCCCAGCTGGTCATCGACCAAGTCATGAAAGAGTTAAGCTGCCATGATGCTAAGATGGCTGCATACTACCGAGAAGTCTGCCAGCTGGAGGATAAGTTCGATGACCTCGAGCTCAACCACATCCTGAGGTGCCTCAATGAGGTGGTCAACGCGCTGGCAAAGGGGTGTCTAGCCAAGAGCAGGTGCCAATGGATGTCTTCGCTAGTGACCAACTCAAGCCCTTAGTTCGCTATGGGGGGTTGCAACAAGTCAGTGATGGTCCACCTATTCTAGGCTTGGGGGCTGACCAACCGTCAGCTCCATCTGGTCCCAAAGTCATGAAGCTTGAAGAGGACCCATCGACAGAGCATGACCCTTTGATCGACTAGAGGACGCCCTACCTCAACTACCTCCTCCATGATCCGTTGTTGATGGACAAGACGGAGGCTCGACGGCTCACACATCACGCTAAGTCCTTTGTTCTTGTGGAGAGCGAACTCTACAAGCGAAGTCACACCGGGATCCTATAGTGCTGCATCCCCATCGAATAGGGGAAGCATTTGCTGAGCGATATCCATGATGGGGTCTACGGTCACCATGTTGCGCCCAGAACCCTGGTTGGAACCATGTTCTGACAGGGCTTCTACTAGCCTACCATGGTAGCCGACGCTG
The DNA here is from genome assembly GCF_019320115.1 of Miscanthus floridulus. Lineage (NCBI taxonomy): Eukaryota > Viridiplantae > Streptophyta > Magnoliopsida > Poales > Poaceae > Miscanthus > Miscanthus floridulus. Next base: position 99,321,379 of record NC_089586.1, on the reverse strand, counting down.
AGCTGATCGTACGCACCTGCGAAGGGTGCCAGTACTACGCTCGGCAAACCCGCCTATGAGCCCAAGCGCTCTAGCCGATCCGCATCACCTGGCCATTTGTGGTCTAGGGGCTCAATCTGGTTGGACCTTTCAAAAAAGCACCTAGAGTCTACACCCACTTGCTTGTCAGCATAGACAAGTTTACAAAGTGGATAGAAGCTCGGCTGATCTCCATGATCAAGTCTGAGTAGGCCGTGCTATTCTTCCTTGACATCATCCATCGCTTCAGAGTCCCAAACTCCATCATCATGGATAATGGCACGTAGTTCACCAGAAAGAAGTTTCACCAATTCTGTGATGAATATCACATCCGCGTCGACTGGGTTTTCGTAGCATACACCCAAATGAACGGGCAGGTCGAACGCGAAAATGGCATGGTCCTACATGGCTTCAAGCCTAGGATCTTCAACTGGTTGAACAAGTTTGGCGCTCAATGGGTCACTGAGCTTCCCACGGTGCTCTAGAGTCTAAGGATGACCCCTAGCCGGGCCACCAGCTACATGCCATTCTTCATGGTCTACAATTTTGAAGTCATCCTCTCAACCGACCTCGACTATAGAGCACCAAGGGTCAAGGCATATGATGAACAAGGAGCCAAGGCGTTCCTCGAGGATGCCATGGACCAGTTGGACGAAGCACGCGTCATTGCCCTCCTCCATTTGGTCAAGTACCAATAGGCGTTAGGACGATACCACAGCCGTCAAGTGTGGGATCGGGCCTTCAACATCGGAGACCTGGGTCTATGCCTCATCCAGAGCAACAAGGACTGCCACAACCTCTCCCCACCATGGGAGGGACCATAAGTTGTCATGGAGGTGCTCTAATCAGGCACCTACAAGCTGAAGACCATTGATGGCGAGGTCTTCACTAATGCCTAGAACACCGAGCACCTACATCGCTTTCACCCTTAATAAATGCACACTTTCTCTTATCAGTTTTGTTATCAAACTACCTGATCTTTCATGACATCTGACCCTAGCAATGGTAAAGGTGAAAGGTCCTTGTATGGTTTTGGTAATTGAGTGACAACTTAGGTGGACTAATTATGTTTATGTGAGATACACAGGTGATTAGTCCACAGATACATGTGTGTGAGCAACATATGCCATGAAGGTGAAAATGGCTTGGAGATGTTGCAAAGCTCACACATGTGAAGATGAAGGAGCTCATTGCACATTAGACATGACATCGAGTCATGTGATCAAAGGTGGAGAAGATCAAGACAAGACTTGGCTTGATGGATCGGTTGCAAGCATGAAGGCAAGTCAGAGGCTTTGGAGCAATGGATCGTGCGACGGTGAAGCTTGAGCAAGACTAGGCGCCGATGGACGAAGGCAACAATGAAAAGCAAGTGAAGTCAAGATCGATGAACCAATATGATCACGTGATGATATGAAGTGGATCATATCTTTGTTGATCATGTTGGTGCATGTGTTTCATCGACATTGGAGGAGATGGAATGGAATGCGCAAGGCAAAGGTATAACCTAGGGTATTTTATTTCACCGATCATAGGTGTGTAGAGAAGTTTATGACCGGGTTTAGGATAGATGGTCGTACTATCAAGAGGGGCAAACTTGTTTGCATATCGGTCATCTAGTGCCACTCGAGTGATCTAACTTTGCATCGTCGCTAGGATCGAGTGGCATGGCAAGTTGAGTGGCTAACACCCTTGAAAATGTTTGTGAAAATATGCTAACACATGTGCACAAGGTGATACACTTGGTGGTTGGCACATTTGAGCAAGGGTGAAGAAGATAGAGATGAAAATGAGTTAGTCGCTCTAGTTACAGAGCTACCAGACGCGTCCGGTGTGGCGACCGGACATGTCTGGTATTTGGCGACGTACTCAGCGACCAGACGCGTCCGGTCGCCACATCGGACATGTCCAGTGTGAATTAGCAAAGATGGTGTTCGGTAGATCTGCTGATCGGACGCTGGCAGCATCCGGTCCAGAGTGACCGGACGTGTCCGGTCGAGCATGGGTGCTTACTGTACTTGACCGGACACTGAGGCTCAGTGTCCGGTCAGCTTCTAACAGACGCGTCCGGTCGGCCCTGGGGGCTTACTAGACTCAACCGGACGCAGCGGCTGAGCGTCCGGTCATTTTGGTATTGTGCATCCAGTCGTCTTGTCAGAGAGCCGTTGGAGGCAACGGTAGGACATGTGGTGGTTAGATAGCTACCAGACGCATTCGGTATGGTGACTGGACACGTCCGGTATTCACGATCGGTGCGTCTAGTGCAGCGTCCGGTGCTGCGTCCGGTCGACCCAAAAAATGCCCAGTGAAGGGGTAACGGCTAGTTTAGCCCATGGGGCTATAAATAGAAGTGGTGGTCGGCCTTTGGCCGAGAGCTGAGTGCACTAGAGCCTTGGTGGCTTGGGTGGTAGTTCTTGGGAGTCCTCCATCTCACACATACTTGATAGTGATCATCTGATTGTGTGAGTGAGCGATTCTAGTGCGATTGCATCGTGAGGTTGCATCGAGTGGCACTAGGTGATCGAGTTGCAAGCCGGTGGTGCTTGTTACTCTTGGAGGTTGCCACCTCCTAGATGGCTTGGTGGTGGTCTCCGTCGAAGCCCGCAAGAAGCTTGTGCGGCGCTTCGAAGAAGTGCTTTGTGAGGGGCATTGTGCTCGCCCCACGGGAGCCGCAAAGAGCAACTTTAGTAAAGTGTGTCATTGAGCTACCCTCACTTTCAGGGTAGGTTCTTGCGGCACCCAACACGCGGGCTTGGTGGGTGATGCCAATTAGCCACCGAACCACCAAGTGAGCGGTCGACACAACGAGGACTAGCGTGTTGGCAAACACGTGAACCTCGGGAGAAAAATCATCGTGTCAACCTTGTTCTTCCCGTTGGTTTGAATCCTTGTTACACAAGCTTGTATTTACTTTTGCATATATTGTGCTTGTGTAGTTGCTCTTATAATTAGTTAGCTTATGTAGCTTACTAGTTACCTTCTTGCTTGTGTAGCATAAAAGTAGCTCCCTTGCATGGCTAATTTGGTTTGTGTAACCTTGTTAGTCACATTGCTTAGTTTGTGTAGCTAAGTAATTGCACTCTCTAATTTGGCATTGGTTGCCTTGTTATTGAGCATTGTTAGTGAGCATTAGGTGGCTTTATGCTTTTGCTTACTAGCATGTGTAGGAGCTCCCTTGTTGCTTAAAGTACTAGTGGCATAGGTTTGTATGACCTTGCATCTAGAATTGGTTAGGCGAGCTCTAGCTATCCTGACACCTTTGTTGCTTAATTAGTATCTTTGGAAGGTGCTAGAGAACATAGATAGAGGGGTGTAGTCTTGGCTAGACCGATTGTCTTAATTCCGCACCTGTTTCGATTAGCCGACGCAATTAATTTTAGAAAAGACTATTCACCCCCCCTCTACTCCACCATCTCGACCTTACAAGTGGTATCAGAGCCTGGTCTCTCATTTGTGGTCTTCACCGACCCGAGAGGATGGTGGCTTATGGGCTAGATGTTGATTGTCCACACACTTTTGATGGCACACACTTTACACAATGGAAAAATTGGATGATATGCAATTTTAAGTTTATTTTCCCTCAAATGTGGTGGATGGTAGATGTAGGCTTTTCTCATGTGTTGGATGAAGATAATCTAACTCAAGCACAAGAGAAATGCCTAGATCTCGACATCCAAGCTACTAACATCATGTATAGATCTTTGCATGATTGTATATTTGGAGAGATCATTAACATGAAGACCGCCCATGAGATTTGGAGTTATCTAAATAAGAAGTATGGGACGGTCTCCAATGATGAATATGAGCCCAAGAATGAGGCGCATGAGTGTCAATTTGGTGATTGTGGAAGATTGCTCCACCTCATGGTCAAGTGATGATGATGATGATGATCGATCTACTACAAGTTCACTTGACAAGGTTGATGATGATGCCACAAGTGTTGCAAGTGATGATACTACCCCATGCACACTTGATGGTGATGATGGTTCATGCTCAAGCCATGATGAAGATGCTACTACAAGCTCTCCAACTACATCACCACATTGTTTCATGTCACAAGGTGACACCAAGGTATCAAATGATAATGTGGTTGATCATGTTGATTCATATGATGAGCTTGTTAGTAGACTTGCTAGCATGACCATGTCTTTAGAAAATGAGAAAGCTAAAACATTGAAATTAGAAAATGAAAACTCATTTCTAAAGAACTCTTGTGAAGAACATAAGAAATTACTTGATGCTTATAAATCTTCACATGATGAGCTAAAATTGAATCGTGAGACACTACTTGCATCTCATGATGAATTATTAGAACAACATGCTTCTCTTATTAAAGTGTTTACAAAGAAACTTAAAAATAATGAGAGCTCATCACATGGATCAAATGATAAATTGCAAAATGTTGCTAACCCTTGTGATGTAGGCAAGAAGCATGCATCCACCTCTTGTGATGATTTATTATATATGCCATGCTCTTCACAAATAGACGCTTGTTCTACTTCTATGTCTTGTGAGACTAACATTTTAAAGGAGAACATTGAGCTCAAAAGTGAAGTGAAGAAATTGAGCAACAAGTTAGAGAGGTGCTACAACTCTCAAGTCACCTTTGAGCATATGTTGAAGACTCAAAGAAACTTTGGTGACAAGAGTGGAGTTGGCTTTATGACTAGCAAAGTCAATCATCAAGAAAGCCACAATGACATAAGTGGCATTGGCTTCAACAAGAGCAAGATCAAAGGCAAAAGATGAAACAAGAGAAGATATGAAAGAGAAATGAAGAAGGAAGAACAAGAGAAGCTCTCTTATTTCATGTGCTTCAAGTGCCATGAAGTGGGACATCTTGCAAATAGTTGCCCCAATGAAGAAAAGCTCAAGTTGAAGAAAGAAGAAGAGAGGCTAAGGCATGTGAAGTGCTTCAAGTGCCGCACTTGGGGTCATCTTACCTCAATATGCCCAACCAAGCAATTGATGAAGCAACAAGTGAAGCCTCAACCAAAGCCACAAGTTGAGCAAGAGAAGACACCCCAAGAGCAAATCAAGATCAACCATGAAGATGGTGGTGATTTGATGATAAAGAAGAAGAAAACAAGAAGGAGTGGAAAGGCAAGGAATCTAATGCAAACTCAAGATGCCAAGATGATGAGCAAGAATGAATATGAGAAGAAAGATTATGCTCACATCAAGTGCTTCAAGTGTGGAAATATGGGACACTTTGCCTCTAGGTGTCCTACCAAGCTTGAGAAGAAGGCTCAAGCAATTCATGAGAGGCAAGGCAATGAGAAGCACCACATGAGCAAGGAAGAAAATGCTCAATCAAAGAGAAAGTGCTACTCATGCCGGGAAAGGAGACACATGGCACATTCATGTCCCCTAGGTAACACTCCTAAGCCTATTTCAATTGATGATGATTCTATGCTTAGGAAGGATGGCAATGGTACCTCATTGGTTGCAATTGCAAAACATCCCGTTATTCATACTAAGGCTATGCCTAAGTATGTTACTCCTAACTTGAGAGGACCCAAAGTTGTTTGGGTACCATCAAAAAGTGGATGATTATTTGTAGGTACCATCGGCATTGGAGACTTGATTCAATTGATTTTATATTGATCATCATATGTTGAGTCAAGATATAAAGCCTAGTGCACATCCAAACCCCAATGCCAAGTAAAAATTAAGTAAAGTCCAAGTGCTATCAATATACAAGTGCTATAATTCAAGTTGTTGGTGATTCATTAGATATATTTGATGACTTACAAATAATTAAGTTGAAGCTTGCTAGTTGGATGATCATGAGCTAACCAAGGTATATCTCTTGTTGATCATTTCATTTGGGTGCATATGAGTTGATTGAATTGGATAAATATGCAATATTGCTTGCTATGAGATGATTGAATGGATAATTGATTAGTAGTCAAGTTTGAATTGATTTGTGTTGGATTAATTCATGAGATGACTTTTAGTAAGTGATTTGAATGGATATATGTCTTATGGAAGTATTCAAACAAGTTAGTTTCAAGGTTGATTCATACATGATGAAGTATAGCTCAAGTGTTGAAATCTGTCCTATAATTGAAAATCTAAGCTAGCTGTGATCTTAGCCATGTTTGAGTGACCAAAACTTATTGGATTGGCATAAAAATTGGTGTACATGCTCTAGACTTATGGTATAAGATGCTGTACAATTGTCATGAGAATTGGATAAGAAATACTTCAGTTTTGGAGTAGATCTTGTCAGCTATAGTGCAGCTGTCTTCAGCATGTAGCAGTGGTGGAAGAATTGAAATTTGGTAGCAATCTAGAAGTCAAATGAAGCTCAAATTTTTACAGCTGCTAGATAACTTTGTGAAGAACATCCCCACCAAATTTAGTGATATTTGGATTTATACTTTGTTAGATATGCTTAATTCCTTGAAGGGTACTAAATCTGTCAGAAAAGTGACAAATGTTGGATTGATCGAGAGTCACTTTGATTGAAAGGTCCTCAAGTTGGAAACATGTTTACAAGTGTTTGAGGTACCTAAGTTTGGTTTTGAGATGACCTAAAAGCATGACAAGCAAAGAGTACAAGGCCATTTGATTGTGGAGTGTACTTTGCATATATTTGGTACTCAAATTGGAAGATCAAGATCAAACTCAAAATGAAGTTGAAGGTTAAGTTCTAGTGACTATTGGAAATCATTTGGTAGAAAGAAAAGAACTTAAATAAGAAGAAAGAAAAGGACTTAAAGAAGGAATCAAGGTTACTCATCAAGTTAAGTCCATCACTTGGATCAATCAATCAAGTCATTTCAAGTGAGTATCAAGAATGATTCTTGGAGAAAGGTTACTTCTCCCTAGTGTAGGGGCTTGCCGCCTATATGTAGGTAAACCAAGTATGGTACTTGGAAGGCTAGCATGGAAGTGGTGATCTGAGAAACATTTGAGATGCTTAATTGAAGCAATCAAAAGGGTTGATCAAGAAAATCAAGCAACACCCAAAAGAGAGCTAATCATGATATTTCAAGTGGTATTCTCAAATTGATACTCTCATGCAAGCAAAGATCAAAAGATAAAGTAAGTCAACCAGAACAAGAAAGTGCACTTGATCATAAGTGGTATTCATTTCATATGGGTGAAGAATGGAATTCAACATGATATCTATTGGTCTTCACCAAGCTTATAATTGGACTTCACATTGCTATTAGAGTAATGAATTGGAATCTATGTGACTATCCTCTACTCCAACATAGCAAAGGTATCATTGTAATGTGCATGATCATTTCATCCCTTACTAATATGCGGTTAGTGCATATAGTACATACTTCATAGGATCATGCATAACAAATGAAATGCTTAAATTCATAGCCTACCACTATTGTTTGAATGATTACTTGATCTAGTGGTTAGTGCATGAATTTGTTCATGAGCTAGTAAACCCAAGTACTTGACTCAATTTGGATTGCTAACAAGTGACAAGTACAATATTGGCAAGATAACCCTTGTAAGAGGTGTGAAGAAGCTTGTCATTGGTTCAAACCGAACTTGGAAGCTTAGGCAAATCATTTTAGTTCAAGTCAATCATAGAAGCACATGATAGTGATAAGAGTACAAGCACAAGACAACAATGCAAATAGATATCTAGTTTGTATGTTTCAAATGGTATCTAGACTCAAGTATTTTATCAAGAATCTATAAATAATGTCTAGATCAACTCACAAGTGATATCCTATAAGTGGTACTCATGAAGATAGCAAATGTTCAAGAAATGGTCTTTATTGATAAATCAAACAAGTGGTTCTATACTAGAAGATTCTTTCAAATGGTATTCACTTCATACAAGTGGTATCGTATCTATACATAGTATCAATCATGCAAGACGATGGTTCCACAAGTGATCCTCAACTTTAAGTGATCATCAAATGAAGAATGCATCCCTCAACTACAAGAGCTCAAGTGTATTAAATGGATGACCCATGCTATCACATAGGGGGAGGTGTCCCACAAATTGATATCAAGGTCAAAGATCCTATGTGTGGTATCTCAAGAAGCCCTACACAAGATACAAGGGGTACAAGTTACAAGTGGTATTTACAAATGGTGTCATTCCAACAATCAAGTGATGTCCATAAAAAATGCAAGATTCAAGCCTCAACCATCTACCCCAAACGTATACCTTTGCATCAATAAAAAGCTCACCTTTTATGGAAATTGATGACAAAGGGGGAGAGATTGTACAAAGATATGAAAGCTTTGAGATTGACATTGTACAAAGGGGAGAGATAAGATATAAAAGCTCAAAGAAGTAGAGATTGGACATGGACATGGACAAAAAGGGGGTAACATTGAAGAAAAGAGATAGATCAAAATTCTTAGACAAGAGAAGCACACAAGTAGGGGGAGCAAGCTCATGAACTATGATTGATTGCATTTGATATGTGCATATTCATGTGATTGCTTGCATTGCATAAGCTTTCAAAATTCAATATGCATGCTTGTGTGGTGTATGCTAGTTGTAGAACTTGAATGATGATTTGATAACTAGCATGCATAGGATGATAGCTAGACACTTGGTATGCTTTTCAAGTAATGCTAGTACCTTGCTTTTAATGTTGATCTCACAAGGTATCTAGTGCTTTTATTGCCAAGTGATATCTAGCTAACCATGGTGCTAAGGATGAACTTCAAGGTGCAACTCCGATTGGTATCACACCTCATAGGTTTACTCTATACACCTTAGCATCATCCGGTAGTAATTACTCTCCCACAATTTTAATCTATGCATATGTGCGAGCTTCAAATCAAACATTCTAGCACATATGTAGGGGGAGCTAATACTACCATCTCGGGTTTGTGGTACTTGTCCAAAATCATTTCACATGGTAAAATTGCTTGGGCAAGCAACATGAATCCAAAAGAGCTTAACTTCCATATCTTTGTAGAGTTGTCATCAATTACCAAAAAGGGGGAGATTGAAAGGTCCTTGTGTGGTTTTGGTAATTGAATGACAACCTAGGTGGACTAATTATGTTTATGTAAGATACACAGGTGATTAGTCCATAGATACATGTGTGTGAGCAACATATGCCATGAAGGTGAAAATGGCTTGGAGATGTTACAAAGCTCACACATGTGAAGATGAAGGAGCTCATTGCACATGAGACATGACATCGAGTCATGTGATAAAAGGTGGAGAAGATCAAGACAAGACTTGGCTTGATGGACTTGAGCAGGACTAGGCGCCGATGGACGAAGGCAACGATGAAAAGTAAGTGAAGTCAAGATCAATGAACCAATATGATCACGTGATGATATGAAGTGGATCATATCATTGTTGATCGTGTTGGTGCATGTGTTGCATTGACATTGGAGGAGATGGAATGGAATGCGCAAGGCAAAGGTATAACCTAGGGCATTTCATTTCACCGGTCATAGGTGTGTAGAGAAGTTTATGACCAGGTTTAGGATAGATGGCCGTACTATCAAGAGGGGCAAACTTATTTGCATATCGGTCATCTAGTGCCACTCGAGTGATCTAACTTTGCATCGTCGCTAGGATCGAGTGGCGTGGCAAGTTGAGTGGCTAACACCCTTGAAAATGTTTGTGAAAATATGCTAACACATGTGCATAAGATGATACACTTGGTGGTTGGCACATTTGAGCAAGGGTGAAGAATATAGAGTTGAAAATGAGTTAGTCGCGCTGGTTACAGAGCTACCAGACGCGTTTGGTGTGGTGACCGGACACATCCGGTATCTGGCGATGTACTCAGCGACTGGACGCATCCGATCGCCACACCGGACGCATTCGGTGTGAATCAGCAAAGATGGTGTTCGGTAGATCTATTGATCGGACGCTGGCAGTGTCTGGTCCAGAGTGACCGGACACGTCTGGTCGAGCATGGGTGCTTACTGTACTCGACCGGACACTGAGGCTCAACGTCCGGTCAGCTTCTAATAGATGCGTTCGGTCGGCCCTGGGGGCTTACTGGACTCGACCAGACGCAGTGGCTGAGCGTCTGGTCATTTTGGTACTGTGTGTCCAATCATCTTGTTAGAGAGCCATTGGAGGCAACGGTAGGACACATGGCAGTCAGATAGCTACCGGACGCGTCCGGTATGGTGACCAGACACGTCCAGTATTCACGATCGGTGCGTCCGGTGCAGCGTCTGGTCGACCCAAAAAACGCCCAGTGAAGGGGTAACGGCTAGTTTAACCCATGGGGCTATAAATAGAAGTGGTGGTCGGCCTTTGGTCGAGAGCTAAGCACACTAGAGCCTTGGTGGCTTGGGTGGTAGTTCTTGGGAGCCCTCCATCTCACACATACTTGATAGTGATCATCCGATTGTGTGAGTGAGCGATTCTAGTGCGATTGCATCGTGAGGTTGCATCGAGTGGCACTTGATGATCGAGTTGCAAGCTGGTGGTGCTTGTTACTCTTGGAGGTTGCCACCTCCTAGATGGCTTGGTGGTGGTCTCCGTCGAAGCCCGCAAGAAGCTTGTGCGGCGCTCCGGAGAAGTGCTTTGTGAGGGGCATTGTGCTCGCCCCGCGGGAGACACGAAGAGCAACTTTAGTAAAGTGTGTTATTGAGCTACCCTCACTTTTGAGGTAGGTTCTTGCAGCGCCCGATGTGCAGGCTTGGCAGGTGATGCCAATTAGCCACCAAACCACCAAGTGAGCGGTCGACACAACGGAAACTAGCGTGTTGGCAAACACATGAACCTCAGGAGAAAAATCATCGTGTCAGCCTTGTTCTTCCCGTTGGTTTGCATCCTTGTTACACAAGCTTGTATTTACTTTTGCATATATTGTGCTTGTGTAGTTGCTCTTGTAATTAGTTAGCTTGTATAGCTTACTAGTTACCTTCTTGCTTGTGTAACATAGAAGTAGCTCCCTTGCGTGGCTAATTTGGTTTGTGTAACCTTGTTAGTCACATTGCTTAGTTTGTGTAGCAAAGTAATTGCACTCTCTAATTTGGCATTGGTTGCCTTGTTATTTAGCATTGTTAGTGAGCATTAGGTGGCTTTGTGCTTTTGCTTACTAGCATGTGTAGGAGCTCCCTTGTTGCTTAAAGTACTAGTGGCATAGGTTTGTGTGACCTTGCATCTAGAATTGGTTAGGCGAGCTCTAGCTAGCCCAACACCTTTATTGCTTAATTAGTATCTTTGGAAGGTGCTAGAGAACATAGATAGAGGGGTGTAGTCTTGGCTAGACCGATTGTCTTAATTCCGCACTTGTTTCAGTTAGCCAACACGATTAATTTTAGAAAAGACTATTTACCCCCTCTAGTCCGCCATCTCGACCTTACAAAAGGGTCGGGCCTCACTCGGGGGCTGATATGAGCACATTTATCCAACAAATATTCTCTGTGCCTGGCCCTCTTTTCATGTTAAGACCTAGTAGCTAGGTTTGTGAGAACAAGCTCTGAGTATAACTGGTCAGACTATAGGAAACCTACACCCCAGCGGCTACGGTGTCTTTACTCACCAGTGTGATTAGAATT